>NC_133617.1:434676782-434921782 GCF_048593235.1 Sminthopsis crassicaudata
AAAAAAAGCAGCTGGTGGCACAGCGAATAAACCTCTGAGACTAGAGTCAGAAAAATATGAGTTCTTCAAATATGGTCTCTGACATTTATTAGCTGTGTGACTTTCAGAAATTCACTTAATCCATGTCTGCCTTATTTTCTTCAGCTGTAAAATGCAAATAGTGATAATAGTACCTACATTGTCATACTACAATCAAAAGATCAAATGAGATAATATTTGTGAAACACTTATCATGGTGCCTATATAGAAAATATACTATAAGTACTTGTTCATGTCCCCTTTCTAAATATTAGTTCTTTGAATTCCACATCATATTTTTGATATATTGAAGTTGTAGTCCAAATCAAGTAAAGACAATAAGCGTTGATTAAGCATCTAATAAAGGCCATGTACTGGGCTAACTGGGGGTATAAAGAAAGGCAAAAGACAGTTCCTGCTCTCAAGAAGGTCATTGTCCAATGGGAAAGACAGCATGAAAACAACCGTCTACAAACAAAATATAGACAGAATAAATTAGAGGTAATTAATTAGGTACTAACATTCTGGGAAATTAGAAAAGGCTTCTTAGAGAAGATACAATTTACCTTGGACTTGAAAGAAGGTGGGGAAGGAGAAAAGAGGAGGTAGAGAATCAACTCCAGGCAAAGGGGTCAGGCAATGAAAATGTAGTGAGTCAGTCAACAAACATTTTATTAAACATTTGCTATATCTCAATATCTATAAGGGTGTGTTGGGAATGTTTAACAGCTGACTCTCCCCAAAGAAGATACATAACACACTTTTAAGTTTAATGTGCACTTTTTCATTTTCTAAAGTCTAGTCAACCAACAAAAAATAAATGAAACTGATTTATTGTGTTAAATGATTGTTGAGATATTGTGTTAAATGATTTCTGAGGTAACTGGGTGGTACTCAACAGAACAGTGGATTTGGAATCAGGTAGATCATCTTCATGAGTTCAAATACAGCTTTAGACACATCCTAGTTTTGTGACTGTGGATATGTCACTTAACCCTGTTTGCCACAATTTCTTATCTGTAAAATGAACTGGAGAAGAAAATGTCTGAGAAGAGTTTACAAATGGAATAAAAAAGCTGAAGAATTACAGAAATGCTTTAGATAAGAAAGTCATAAATGCCAAAGGAATTTCCAAAATAAGAAAGTAGCTGAGACAAGATAATAAAGTCCACAGCAACAAAATCAGAACCAGGAGAGGAATTAAGAATGGTTAGCCTGGGACTCTTCCTCAAAAATGCAAGTTATAAAAGGAGCTCACTAGTACAAAGAATGGGGAGGAGTATCTTGTATGAGAAAAAGTAAAGGAACTAGTGTCGCTGCATTTCAGAATACTTGGAGAGAAATAATGTAAATAGAAGGAATCCAGATTATGAAGGTCTTAAAAAACTCCAGTCTCTTTTCATTTAAGTTATTGACTCTCTATTATCTGCCATGCCAAACATGTATAGTTTATTTTTTTTAACCTGAAAGGAATGCTATTAAATGTTAAATGTTATTTTATTATATTTTTCTCACCATTCTCACCTGTTGGATTTTTTTACACTCTTGTCTGTCACCTGACATGATAATTGGAGAAAGTCATTCCAACTTTGCATCATCTGTAAGTTTGTAAACTTGAAGGACTAGCACCTTTAGTATGAAGGCTTGCTGAACCCTTTCTGGGTTGCTCATCTGCCTTAATTTTCACTTTTTACCCAGCTTTTTGCCTGTGGCTCCAAGAAGCGGTAGCATTTGCAGCAGCCATTACCAGGTAAAACCATTTTGACACACTGGTTACCAACAGATCAAATCCATTGATGAGTTATGGGTATAACTACTTCAAGCATAAGAAGACTTTCTTTTGTGTAAATGGCAGATAAGAACTATTTGTTCCTCTATCCATGAAGGCAGCTGAAGCAAATGCTGTAGAGAGCTCAAAGCTCAGTCAGACATCAAAAATTCCAAGATAGATCATCATGAGCCATCACCAGCAGTCCTGACTTTTGCCTTGCCTTTATGACTCTAGAAAAGAGAATGGTACTGACAACTTTGTACAACTTTGCCTTACTTAAATCCAATTTGTGCTTTAGTCAAGACATTACCTCATGATGTCATTGGTCCTCTTCAAAATGAAGAACAAATAGCAGATATAGCAGAGGAACAAGGGAATATCCTTGATAGTCCATTAGGGATCTCACCCCAGTAGACATCCACATAATTAAATGACCCATTGAAATCTCAAGATGATATATTTATCTAACCTCCTAACACAGATTAGGATTTCTTTCTGTCTTTTTGTATCTCCTTTCTTTTTGTTTTCTGTTTGAGTCACTTCTATTTTTTTTCCAGAATACTTTAGTATCCCTGATACTGTGGAGAATTGAGAGATGTTAGTTTAATTCTATTGCTTTTTCCTCTAAGAGAGACATCAATTTGTCCTTTATCAAGACAATAATTAATTCTTACTGGCAGAAACATAGACACAGCACATATCCTGAGGTAGCTAGATGGCTCAGTGGATAAACAAAAGCAAAACAGGTTCTTCCATCAGTTCTTGATGGAAATTTTTTGGGTAAAGTCTTGTAGTGAACTTCCCTGGAATTTTGTGAACAAGACTTTATCTTTGATTGTTGTTATTAGCATCAATAAAAATCTTTAACATTTAGTATTGATATTTAATTTAGTGTTAATTAATTTTAATTTAGTATTAATATTTAGTATTAATATATAGTATTTTAATATATTTAAATATATTCTCATTTGAACAGAAGAACAACTATAGGAGATAAATACTGTTACTACTTCCATTTTTACAAATGAGGAAACTGAGTTGTATTTTTCCCAAATCTCAGTGCAAGCAGAAAATGAACACAACTATTATACAGGGGAGGGTCTCAAATAAGGTACAATTGCTCTCTACTTTTCTTTTCTTTTTCCTTCTCCCCTTTTCCCAACAATTTTTTTTTAAATATCATTGTGTTTTCTCTGGCCCCAGCATCTTTTCTTTAGTAGTCAGACTCTATGTTAGGTTTCCTGGAGTTTTTAAAATGTCTTTTTTTCTTTTCTTATAATATAATACTAAACTATCTATCTTAGGGAATAAATGAACAATTGCCTTACGATGTCCTGTTGAAGATAATCTTACCTTTCCCACTATCCAGATGAAGAAATTGAAGCTCAAAAAGAGGACAGGATTTGACCAAGAGTCAAAACTTGTAGCCAGGTCTTCTGGTTTCCATTCCTGTTCTCTTCCTACTACTTTTCTTAGAGAAATTTCAAATTAGATCATTATTGTTAGTGTCACACTAGGCAATGGCCTCAGGAGCATTAGTTAGCTGCTGCTCAAGTATTTGAATTTGCTGAAAGTTACTTTGCATTTAAAACTAAATATCCAATTATCCCCAAGACTAGGGAAAGATGTAGATTCCTCTACAGGATTGCAGTGCAATGCAATGAATATGCCTTCCCCTGGTAAAGATGAGTAAATTAGCATTCAGCAAATTATTTCACATGGATATATCTGTTATTTTGCCTATAAGGCCAATGAAAGGTTTGATTGCAAGTAGGTAAGAATCAGTGAGTTAGTGGTTATTGGGAGCATAATTTTGTATTTTCTGGTGCCCAAACACTATCACACTCAGTTTTCTCAATTATAAGTAATAATGCTATCTTTTATACTTCAAAACTGTGCTGCTATATCACCATAAAAAATGTATGTGTGTGGAGGTCTTTTCTTAATTCATGCAAAAGGTCACTCAACCTGTCTCAATAGGTCCTTGCTGTGATCAACTGCATATACTTTTTTTTCTATATATTTTTTCCAAATATATGCAAAGGTAGTTTTCAACATTCATCTTTGCATAATATTGTGTTCCAATTTTTTCTCCCTCTCTCTTCTGTCCCTTCCTAAGCAGCAAGCAAACCAATATAGACCAAACATGTTAAATTCTTTTTTTTTCCCCTGAGGTAATTGGGGTTAAGTGATTTGCCCAAGGTCACACAGCTAGGAAGTGTTAAATATCTGGGACCAAATTTGAACTCAGGTCCTCCTGACTTCAGGTCTGGTGCTCTATCCACTGCAACACCTAGCTGCATAGCAATTCTTCTAAACATATTTCCTTATTCGTCATGCTGCACAAGAAAAATCAGATCAAGAGGGAAAATAGAAAACACAAGAAAGAAAAAAAAAATCAAATAAACAAACAGCAACAGCAAAAGATGAAAATACTATGCTTTGATCCATATTCAGTCTTCATAGTTTTATCTCTGGATGTGGCTAGCTCCTTCGATCACAAGTCTATTAGAATTCAACTGCATATACTTGTGAAGTGACTAATTGGTGTTTTGTTAGGTATGGATTGCTAAGATCAGGAGAAAGAACCAAGCTAAGAAGCCCATGAGTATGGATTCATTAGTACAAACCTCTAGCCAATCAAACTTTATAGCCACAGGGTTCTCTCTGGTTTTGTGAAGAAAGTTTAGAATTATAGTAAGTACAACTGAGAGTGAAATTTGGCTCTGAAAGCTATGTGAGCAAGTCACCCTGACAGTTCAAGTTTCAGTTTCCTCATGAGTTTATAAGAATAATAATATTTATTTCAGGAGATTATTGTAAGTGATGCTATTTGTGATCAGTAACACCCTTTATAAATGTGAGTCATAGCACTATGGAAAAACTATTAGATTGGAAACTGGGTAACCTAAGCTCCAAGTCTGACTGTGCCATTCATTAGTTATAGGTTTTAGTGAAGCCTCTTCCCCTCTATCAGTTTTTTTCATTTTTAGGACAAAATAATAATAACTGGCATTTATATAAAGCTTATGTTTTAATGCAATACACATAATATACATAACACACATATATGCATGCACATGTATGTGTGTATATGTGTGTACATATATACACACACATATACACAAATATGTGATTTCATTTGATCCTAACCACAATTCCATATTTACAGATGAGAAAACTAGGGCTAAGAGAGATTAAGTGACTTACCCAGGGTCACATAGCTGCTATATGTCAAGTAAGGTTAGAAATATGCTCTTACTGAGTCCAATCCCAGAATTCTATGCACTAGCTGATAAATGACCTCTAGCATCTCTTCCAGCCTTGAGAACATGAGATTTAATTGTTTTGAACTAAAAAAAATTATTTATGCTATATTCAGAGAACTCTTTATATTATAGAAGGATAATCAAAGGAACTTTATCATTTGCTAGATTGTGCCACCTCCTATAAAACTGAAAATATTCTAGTCGTCCTCTCTGGATGACACAGGGAACTCATAATTGGACCCCAGTGATTGGGGAAGAGACATTTATTCAAAGAATTATAAATTAAAAACTAGACAAGATCTTGGAGGCTATCAAATTAGGTTCCCACAGTTATACAAATGAAGAAACTGAGGCTGACAGAGGTCATGGTCACAAAGCTAGTATTTCCTGACTCAATAGTTCAACAAGTGTCTAAGGAGATGTACTTCTGTTGTTGAACTAACCTCTCCTTGCTGAGTATGTGGCAAATCTATAATTCCAGCTACTGGAAGACTGGGGCTGGCACATCTCTTGAGCTTGGGAGTTCTAAGCTTGCTAAGGGCTACCAGTATAATTCAAATAGCTACATATAAACAAGATGTTGTAAGATAAATTGGAAATAATTCACAGAGGGATATCACTAGCATTAAGAGGAAGTAGTAAATGCTTTTTTTTAATTTTTAAGCTGGAAGACAAAGAAGAGGGAGAGAATTTTAGGTATGAAGAAAAGGCAGTGAAAATGTCCAGAGGTGGAAAATAGAATATCTCATGGAAAGAACAATATAGAGACCAGTGTCTGGATGATAAAGGTAAAAATATCTTTATATGTGAGGCAAGGCTTTGGACATCAATAGGGGTTTTTGTATTTGATGAGTAGAGTTGATTAAATTTGAAGATGACATGGTCAGACCTATGCTTTTTTAAGATTAAATTGACAGCTAAGTGGATGATGAACTAGAAGGGGAAGAAGTTTGAGGCAGAGAGAACAATCAAAAGTCTCTTTTAAAAATCCAGGAATAAGATGATGAGAGAATGCTGCCTGGCACATAGGAACTTAATAAATATTTATTGAATTGAATTGGTGGCAGTGTAATAAGTGAGAAGGAGCATAGAAAATAGATGTTATTAAGGTAAATATCTTGGCAACAAAATGGATATGAGGGAGGGCCTAAGAGAGAGTGAGGAAGTGAGGGTGATACTTATGTTTTGAATCTGGATGACTAGGAAGATAAGAGTTGTTTGTTTTGAAGAGAACCATGAGCTCAGAGAAGTGATATTATGACATGCAAGTGAGTTGAAGACCAACAAGTGAGAGCCCAAGCAGTATGGATTTAAGGCATGATCCTAGCCTGTAAACTTCAAAATATTTTGCAATGTTTCAGAGATCAAAATTTGCATTCCTTTGGGCAGAGCACCTGTAAGTAAGAATATGAAACGCTATATTAATTGGGGGCAGAGAAAGAAAAGAAAAGAAATGGTAAGGGAAGAGAAGAGGAAAGAAAAGAAGGGAAGAGAAAAAAGAAAAGAAGCCATGTTGTCCAAATAGCCAGTTCCACTTGGTTCCTCAGATATTGTTATTTTCCTTCATTCCCAAAGAGGACTATGATATCAGTGAGATGATTCCATGCCACAAGTGAGTTGGTTTTAAATGATAGAGGGCTAGGTATCTGCGCTAAAGTGGCAAGATATAAATTGGAACTGGAGATGACCTTCCATAGATAGTAAAATGGAAGTTCAGAAGAAGGGATGGTTTTTAAAGATAATAAGCTCTTTTAGACATGTTAAGCTTAAGATGTCTATGGTATATCCAGGTCAGGATGCCTAATAGAATATTGGATCTGTGAGTCTGTGGGTACGGGGACAGGTTAGCGCTACATAAGTAATGTTAGAAATAACACTCTTGACACTGAAAATCAGATATTGAGGAAAATTTATTAAAAAAGAATCTTAAGGAATCGTCTCAATGTTTCTGGGCAGAAGCAGGCCGCATTCTTTTTGGGAAGAGGAAGCACTTAGCACAGAAATGGGAGAACCTTTATACTTGCTAATGTGGCACAGCCCCTCCCTTCAGAGAACGTTTCATTCTGGTTACATTCTTTCTGATACACCCACTACATGTTTCTCCTTAATATGTATAAACCATGCCCCTCCATCATACATTCCATGTTCAAAAATGGCAGAAAACTCTTCCTTCAGGGTGTGTTAATATTTAATTAGCCTATTAAGCAGGGGCAGTAGTGATATGGTCAAGTCTGTCAGTGACCCCAGCTAGTTTGAGCTTGATGGATTATTATCTTAAGTTTATGGTTTTCTCAAAACCATAAGACTCTTTTTGATTGGCTGAATCCACCTGTGCCTTCCTAACCCCCCAATTCCTTGTTTGCTCAAGGCATCTATTGATCACTTACTTATTCTGTGAATCCTAACCTTCCTTAACTTCTCACATTCTAGAAACCTCTTGGTCAGTGGTACCCACTATCCTACACTACCTCAAAGCCTGCAACACTGTGGAAATCCAACTTTTCAGCATTTCTCACAAGTAGAGTTGAAAATTATCAGCACACTCAATCATCTAGCTTCTCCTCATTTTGGCCTTGTATAATCATTGAATTCTTTCAATACCCAGTTTTACCACCACTTTCTCCATGAAATTTTCCCTGAGTAACCCTTTCCAATTGCTAGTACCACCCCAATTTCGTTATATTTATTTGTATATATTTATATCTGGTTATATATGTGGGCAGCTAGGTGGTACAGTGGATAAAGTGCTAGGCCTAGAATCAATAAGACTCCTCTTCCTAAGTTCAAATCTGGACTCAGACACATAGTAGTTATCTGATCCTGGGCAAATCACTTAATCTAGTTTCTTCTGTAAAATAATCTGGAGAAAGAAATGTCAAAGTACTCCAATATTTTTGCAAAGAGAACCTCAAATGGGGTCATGAAGAGGCAGATATAACTGAAAACAAACATATGTATGTACTTTTTGTTTTTCTTAGTGGAATGTAAACTCCTTGAGGGCAAGTACTATTTAAGTTTTCACTTTATATTCCTAACACTTGGCACACATGTAATAGGTGCTTAATAGATGTTTGTTGATCAATCAGTGGATTGATCAACTTAATGAGAAAACTGTAACTAGAAATCTTATCACTTGAATTTTAGTCAAATAATTTCAAACCTTTCATTCTCCTTAGTGAATTTTAATCAAAGATTTCACTCTTTTTTTATAGCTTCTAGAGAGCACTGAAGACTCCCAGGATATTTGACTTTTAGTCATGAAAGTAAGATTTGCTCCTCACAGTTGAGATGAAACTTTCAGTTCTGATACCTCAGCCTCCAGGCTCTCTTCAGTATATCTTATAAAGAATTCCATATGAGGATACTCATGAGACTCAGTATCAAGACTCAGTATCACAGAAACTTCTCTATTTCTTGCCTTCTAAATGCTCTGAAAATTGTGTGTCAGAGTGACTAAACTATTTGTGTTTGACTCAAAATGAATCGTTGAGCCACATTTCTTGGAAGGTACTCTTTGTGATAAAAGTGTGACTAATTTTTGCATCTAGCCTGACATGCACCACAAGATAATAACTAGATTGTTTTATTAGTTAGGGCCATCACAATTCTCCCACTGATGAGGTATAATATATATTTCAGGTGGATCATTGTGATACTATATGTGTTTAGGTCATGTAAGAAACTGTTCTCTTCTGTTCCTGAAAGATCTCAGGCTTTGAATATATAATAAAAACTTACTTTGTGAAGTGCTTATTAATATCCCTGGAAGATAAGGTAGTTCAAATATTATCAACCAAATTATACAAATAAGAAAACTGAGGCACAAATAGCATCAGAACCCAGAACTTCTGACTATAAGTCCAATTCTTCATAATACCATTTGGAGGTAGACCAGGGTCAAATATACCCATAGATAAAGTAGATATCTATAGGGTATAATTTCCTCTGTCTTTTAATATTTAATGATAACCAAGATGACTTTTGGGATATCCTATTATGTCATTGGTTCATTATGATTCTAACTTACTTTCTTTTCCAATCAAATATTTAATGTCCCATTTTACATATGGATTATCTCCAGTAATGCTTTATAATCTATTTAAGCTTGCTATATTTCCATTACCTTTTGTATTCTTCAGAGATTGTAGTATTCCATGAGTTACAACCATGTTATATTGACAGGACAATGTTCATGGTTAAAAGGATTTTTTTTTTCCTTTGGCTCGGGGAGTAGCTTGATATTATTGAAAGTAATTTCCTAAATGCAATCTAACTTGCTCTCTTTTCTTATTCATTCTGAAGCCAGATGGGTTCTCTATCTGTAGGAGTTATCAAAAGATATATGTTCTGATGTATTAATTCAATCAACTTCTCATCCAAATTCATATAGCAGTCTGGACAATATGTACTCTCCATCTCTTAGTTTTTCTTTTGTGGATTGCTAATTTAATTTCTTCTGAATCACTATGAAAGCCCTTTATAATTCTGACTTGATGTAGTCAACACCATGTCATCCACAGACAGGTGTATCTGGAGAACCAACTCAACTATAGAAAAACCTCTTTCGCTCACATTCTGAACAGAGAATCCGTCTAAGCTGTTTTAGGAGATAATAATGCTTACCACCTTCCGTTTTCCTGTACCATAAAATTTTACAAATCAATTTGTATTCGAAATTGATGTTGTCCTTGGTTGTCATATCTCTCTTTGTGTTCAATCACTTGTCAAATTTTGGCAGTTCTGTTTCTAGTTCAGTATTTTTCACATCCATATCCTTTTCTTCAATCACATTGTCACCAACCTATTTCAATCTTTTGTCATGTCTTATCTGAAATATTATTATGATAACTTTTTTGGTGTTCCTAATTATTCCCTTCTCTAATTTATCTTCCAGAGAGTTGTCAAAAATAATCCTTTAATTTTTAAAAAATGGTTCATCTAGAGTCACAGAGCTAACAAGTGTCCGAGACCATATTTGAATTTGGATCTTCCTGACTCTACTACTAGTGCTCTATATTATGTGCCACCTAGCCACCTGTAAAAACAATCTTAATAATATATGCATCTAACCATGCCATTCTCTTGCTTTTGCAATGAAATTCAAGTTCTTCTGTCTGGTATTTAGCATTCTTCATAATCTTTGTGATCTCTTTTGGGTTTTTCTTGGCTGGTATGGTTATTTCCTTCAACTAGTTCCTTTTACAGATGAGGAAACTGAGGCAACCAAAGTTAAGCAGCTTTTCTAGTATTGCACAATTAGTGTCTGAGGACAGATTTGAACTCAGGAAGATGTCTTCCTCACTCTAAGCCTGGCCCTCTATCCACTGTACCATGTAGCTCCCAGTTTCCAGACTTACTTCATGTTAATCTAGAACTGGCTTGTTTGTCCTTCTTTCTATATTCTATTACCATGCTTTCACATATTCCTGAAATGTTTTCCCTTTTGCTTCTTTTTCTTCAGTCCTTAACTTAGCTTTAATGCTCAATGGGTTGCTTCTTTCAGAAAGCCTTTCCTAATCCCTTTGATTATTAGTGCTCTTTCCTTCCTTGATCATATTGTATTTACTTATCCTCTTATATTTCATCCTCTAATGGAATGTAAACTTTCTAAAATCAAAGTATGCATTTTTTTTGAATTGGCATCCTTGTTGCCTGTTATGGTATTTTGATCATAATAGGTATTTACAAGATAAAATCATTGAGTCATATGTTTAGATTTGGAAAATACTAGAAATCATTTAATTCAATTCTTTCATTTTACATATGAGGAAATTAAATGTCAGGTAAATTGAATTAGTGAAAATATCAAATGTTAGCTGACCAAGTTAAGTTTCATAAACTTTTTTTGTCTCCTTGTAATAATTGATTTACATGGATTATGCTTCCTTAGGAAAGAGTGATAATGTGTGTTGCTATTTATCAGCTTTCAAAGCATTAATTATTTATTTAAATTTCAGATTGGAGTTGTTTTACACAGGTCATAGATTCCAAATTGGAAACTGAGGTCTATACAGGTTAACTACCTTGCCCAGGATTAGCCTACTAAATGTCAAAAGGTCCTCTGGCTCCAGAGCAAAAGTTCTTTGCTGTAGAGTATCATATTTTTTTTAAATCTTTTTTCCTAATTATATATATATATATATATATATATATATATATATATGTGTGTGTGTGTGTGTGTGTGTGTGTGTGTGTGTGTGTGTGTTAAATATATCCATAGATAAAGTAGATGGATATCTATAGGGTATAATTTCCTCTGTCTTTTAATATTTAATGATAACCAAGATGACTTTTGGGATATCCTATTATGTCTTTGGTTCATTATGATTCTAACTTACTTTCTTTTCCAATCAAATATTTAATGTCCCATTTTACATATGGATTATCTCCAGTAATGCTTTATAATCTATTTAAGCTTGCTATATTTCCATTACCTTTTGTATTCTTCAGAGATTGTAGTATTCCATGAGTTACAACCATGTTATATTGATTTGAAAAAAATTAGGAAAAAAGGTCATATCCACTAATACTTTCTGGTCATCTATTTCTAGTAATCTGTTATTTTTTTTCACCCATTCCTTTGGTTCCTTGAAGAGTATTGTAGATTAATCCTTGTATTCCTTCAAAATTGTATTGCCTCCAACATAGATTCTATGTATATCAGGTCCACCTGATTTCCACCATTTAATCTTTTTAATTGGCACTTCTATTTCCTCAGGTAGCACATCAAACATGGGGGCATTTATATACATATATAGGAATTTCATCATTATCATTGATGGTCATACATCTTTTTAAAAATATTATAGGAAATCACTATTTGGGAAGAGAGAGGGCACAAGAAAAGAGATTTAGATTATCTAAAAAGAAAAATATCCATACCTTTATTTATTTAAATTTATAAAAATAAAAATGCATATTTATAAATATGCATTTTATATATTTGTTTAAATGGATTGACTTTGAGCTAACCTAATTGCATCTTACCTCTTTTCCTCTTAATTATTTTTTCTAATGTGTTCTAGTCAATAATATGACAGACAGTATCCAGATGAGTGACTTAAAAATAACTCTTATGTTAATAATCAGTCCTTTCTGGCTATATATTGTGAAAGAAAAAAAACAAAGACTTGCCTTCTTATATACCAGAGGCAGAGAATGTCTAGTCCATGAGACATGTTAAGGCCTACAAAATCATTTTTGTCTGGCAATGCCAAAGCAACCACAGGTGATGATAAACTAAAAGTTGGGTAAAACGACCTCCCATTGCTTGAATTTTAAGTTGATAATTTTGTATGAACCACAATAAAGTTCTAAATATATAACTTACTCTTTGTAGGAAAAAAAAAAACAAACACTTTCTCCACTCCTGGATTATTTAGTGAGAATAGGTAGCTATAGAATGAGATAGAGATAAAGATAAAATCAAGCATGAGGATAAAAGGATGTATATCATTGAATTGTAGATTTATATCTAGAAAATATTTCAGAAGTCATCAGGTCAAAAGCTCTAAACATCATGAAACTATACCCCAAGGAGGTCAAATGCCTTTTACCCAAAATTCCCCAAGTAGCAAGCAGCACAAGCAAGGTTTGAATCCTGACTCTTAAACTCAAGGGCACACCCTTTGCAATGTTCTACGTCTTGGAGAATAGGAAATGTGATATTATAGAAATAGCATAGACTGAGGAGTCAAAAGATCTAGATTCAGATCTTGTCTCCACCACTTATTAGTTTGTGATCCTGGACAAATTGCTTAACACTCCATCCTTCCCTTTATCTATAAAGTGGGCATGAAAATGTGTGTTCTATTTATTTTATAGTCTCATTTTTTAATTAAAACTTTATTTTTCAAAACATATGAATGGATAATTTTCAACATTCACCCTTGCAAAATCTTGTGTTCTAAATTTTTCCCGCCTTTTACCCCACCCCCCTCCCTTAGATGGTGAGTAATCCAATATATGTTAAACATGTGCAATTCTTCTATACATATTTTCACAAATATGCTTACAGTGCCATTTTGAGGATCATAGGAAATAATAGAAGTGCTTTGCAAACCATAAAGAGCTATATGAATATTGTCTTACTATCTAAAATGATAGACTGGCAATTCCCAAGTCTCTACCTTCATTATATCATTTATGACCTTGGGAGAGCAAATATAAACAATCCTGGTAGGAGAATATAATTTTCAAGCTAAGCCATCTATGAGAACTTAATGTGTTTAATTTATCAGAGGTTAAATAAGTCTTCTTATATAATAAGAATTTGAGAAAATGAGATAGAGCAGGTGGCTTTTGATTCATGAAGGGGGAAGGTAATTGTAATTCATGATGTACTCCTGATAGTCATTAAACATTTATTGAGAGTCTACTATGTGCCAGACATTGTGCAAAGCTCTACATGAAAATGTGAAAAAGAAAGATGATCCCTACCCTCAAGGAGCTTATAATCTAATAAAGATAAAACAAAAATAAAGTTAAAAGTCAAGGGAGTGTGAGACACTCAATATGAGAACATGATAAAAAAGTCAAATAAAACAGGACTGCAACCATGTGGGAAATAAAAGGATGCCTGAGGAAATAAGTCTCCTATTTCCTTTCCTTAAACAGAAGCTAAGGAAGTAATTACTTACTCCACTCTCTAATCAAAAGGGAAGAGGTATTGATAGAGGGTAAGTATGAAGGTGATTGGATCTTCCAAGATGATGAAATTTACCAATGATGAGTAGTATACTCATCATGGCTCATGGTAAAGAAATCCCAGAAATCCAAAATGAGTGCAACTAGATGAGAAATGAGATTTTGAAGATGTTCCAAAGAGAGTATGGCTCTGAGATGCAGCATGGGGCCTTGAAAAGAAGAAGGATAGGGTCATAGGAACAGAAGGCTGAGAACATATCAAGGGAAAGAAATAAATTCAGTTTTATTACTTATAATTGTCATATCATATAACTTAACAAATTGTCATGTTAATATATTTAAGAAATTCAAATAATGACTGAATAAAATCAATTAAACATTCCAGAATACTAGAATGTGCAGAGAATGAACAAACACACCTATATACATATACCTATATCTATACATACACACAAAGATGCAATTTTTAGAACTTAATATTAGAATATGCTTAAGGTCTGCAAATCCCATTAGAATCATTTATATTTGACATATTCATCTGATCCGGTTGCTTTCTCAAAACTGTCCATTAATTCTAAACCTCAATCAATAGCTATCAGTACTTTGTAAGTAGATGACATTTTTTCCCCTTAGATCATTGGCTACACTAATAAATTTGCATAAAACTATGCTATTTAGCTTCAATTTTAACAGACAACAAAAGACTGGGGCTGGGAAATGTATTTAATTTTAGACTGTATTCAGAGAGCAGTGAATATCTCAAACAAATTGACTACTTGTAAATTGTTTACATTTCAGGGCATACTCTACATACATGGTTAATCTCAGATTTAATAATAAACATAAGTAAAATTGCATTTCCCTTTGAGATAATACAAGATAGTTCATGTTACTCTCCTCTAAAATAATTGATTATACAAAAAGGATTTCTCTTATAACAAAATAGAAGATGCTTCTGACTTTAATTAATTAATTAATAGATTTATCTTTGTTCCATAAACTTCTTCATTTGAGTCTAATTGTTCTTACTTTATTCTGAGATATTTTAGGAATGTTACACTCTATTGCAGCACTTCAGGGATGCTGAAGTATTGCAGTAACAAAACTCATCATGTTAAAAAAGAAATACAGCTTTACCTGCCCTGCTTAGAGAGATTTGCTATCAAAGAAAGAAGAAGGGGCATGTTTATAATTGCATTATTCCTCCAGGCCTAAGACCAAAAGCATAAAATAAATAAAACATCCTTAGCTTTGTTTGATCTCAGGTTAGTATTTTGAACAACCAATCTTACACTTTCCACTTCATTTACAAGGCATTACAGCTAGACTCAGTATTAATCAGATGGGAAACATTTCTTCCACATCAAACAGTTCCTATCTAGTCCATGCCAAAGTCATCTCCTTAACCTTTTTTAGGCAGAGCAGGGCAAGTAAAACTGTATTTTTTTTAATCTCAGCTTTTCTCAGGCTGGGCTCTCTTAAGCACTTAGGCATTTTCCTTAAATGTTGAATTAGACAATTATACCTGAATTTTTTAAAAAATCAAAAGAATGAAAAAAAAATAGGAAAAAAGAATGTAAAATAACTCATTGGAAAAATGATTCTTCTAGAAAATAGATGCAAGAGAGATAATTTAAAATTATTGAACTATCTTAAAACCAAAGTCAAAAAAGCCTGTAAAGCATCTTTCAAGAAATTACTAAGAAAATCCCATATCAAGGAAGACCTAAGAACAAAATCTGCAGGAATCATTGGATTCCCTAACACAAAATGAGACTATTTCAGGACTTCAAAACTTGCAGGAATTATTGGATTCCTGGCACATGAACTAATGAACAATAGATTTCTTTTGGACTATTTCTAAGAATTATGGACATGCATAATTCCTCATGTTGATTCATCTTATTTGTTACATCACTACTAGCTTGTGTTATATTGTTATGTGCTTATGTAATTTATGTAATTATATTCTTTCATAAAGGTTTCATTTCTCAAATAGGTACAGAACTGAGTTAAATAAGAATACAAGTCATTCCCCATTTGATAAATAGTCAAAATGTATGGACAGGAAGTTTTCAGATAAATAAATCAAAGCTATCTTTGGCCACGTGAAAAGAATTGCACTAGATCACTATTGATTGATTAGAGAAATGCAAATTAAAACAATTGAGATGCCAATTCATACCTATTAAATTGATTGATGTGAAAGAAAAGGAAAATGACAAACGTTGGAGGTGACATATTGTAGTAGTTGTGAACTGATCCAGCAACTAGGTAGAATAAATTGGAACTAAACTGAAAGGACAATAAAAATCTGCATACCCATTTACTCAGCTGTGCCACTATAGGTCTACATCCCAAACAAATTAAAAATAAAAAGGAACAGGAAAAGGAATTATATGCACAAAAATATTTATATCAACTCTTTTTAATTATAGTTTTTATTTACCAGATATATGCATGGGTAATTTTACAGCATTGACAATTGCCAAACCTTTTGTTCCAATTTTCCCCTCCTTCCCCCCACCCTCTCCCCCAGATGGCAGGTTGACCAATACATATTAAATATGTTAAAGTATAAATTAAATACAATATATGTATACATGTCCAAACAGTTAGAAAAATATATTTAAAAAAATATTTAGAATGGAAGAGGTGATCTCATTTTCTCAGTAAACCAAATCAGATGTAACTTCACAGGACTGATACAGTTTTATGACTTTGTCTAAAATATGGTCCCAACAAAGTAAACAAGTTTACCAATTATTATTCTTCTTTTTAAAAATATATCCAAGATTATACTTAATAAGTTTTAATATCATAACAACAGCTTCAAATAATTAATAATCTCACAATATCCAGATGCATGACTTAAATTTTTTAGTACTACAATTGCAGTAGCTTCTTTATATATATTATTATATTATATATATATATTATTGACAGAACATATTTATGGGTAATTTTTCAACATTGACTCTTGCAATCACTTCTATTCCAGCTTTTCCATTCCTTCCCTCCACCCCCTCCTCTAGATGGCAGGCAATCTCATCCATGTTAAACATATTAAAATATATCTTAAATACAATATATGTGTATGTATACAGTTCTCTTGTTGCACAAGAAAAATCGGATTTAGAAAGGTAAAAATAACCTGGGAAGAAAAAGAAAAATGCAAGCAGTCCACATTCATTTCCCAGTGTTCTTTCTCTGGATGTAGCTGGTCTGTTCATCACTGATTAATTGGAACTGATGTTATAGAAACAGAGGGTAAAATAGACATTGAAAGAATTCATCATTCATCTACTGAAAGAGGTCCTAAAATCAAAACTCTGACTAAATTCCACAACTACCAGACCAAAGAAAAAATACTACAAGTAGCTAGAAAAAAAAAAATTCAAATACAGAGGAGCCACAATAAGGATTACTCAGGATCTAGCAGTGTCTACATTAAAGGATCGAAGGGCCTAGAATCTGATATTCTGAAAGGCTAAGGAACTTGGTATGCAGCTAAGAATAATTTAACCCAGCAAAAATGAGCATTTTTTTTCCCAGCAAAGAAGACGGACATTCATTGAAATAGGTGAATTCCAGCTATTTCTGACTAAAAAAAAAAAAAAATTGGAACTAAACAAAAAGTTTGACCTCCAAATGTAAGACTCAAGAGAAACATAAAAAGGTAAAAAGAAATCTTGGGAACTATGTTTCCATTATGAGTATACATAAAAAATACATGTATAATTTGGTTTTACTATTATAACATAAAAAAGAAGCTAGAGGTGGAAAGGAAATTATACCAGAAAAAGGGAAAAGTGGAGGTACTACATTTCATGAAGAGGCAAAGGAAATCTACTATATCTGAGGGAAAGAAGGGAGGGGCATGAACATAATGTGTATCTTACTCTCATCAGAATTGGCTTAAAGAGAAAAATATTAAACATATTCTATTTACAGAGAAACTTCTCCCACCTCATTGAAAAGTGGGAAGGGAAAAGTGAAAAGGGAAGAAGTAAGCTAAATAGAAGGGAATACAGAAATTGTAAGGAAAAGGGTTAAGAAAAAGGGATGGACTAAAAGGTGGGAGGAGGGACCCTAAAGAAGAAGGGCTGAGTGAGGCAAGTGGTGCTCACAAGTTTAATACTGGGAAGGGGTGGAGTGGTAAGGGGGAAAAAAAAAAAGAAAAGCATAAACTGGAGTTAAGAAGATGGCAGGGAATACAGAATTAGTAATTTTAACCATAAATGTGAATGGGATAAATTCTCCCATAAAGCAGAGGTAGATAGCAGATTGGATTAAAAACCAGAATCCTACACACTTGAAGCAGAGTGATACATACAGAGTGAAGATAAAAAGACTGGAGCAGAATTTACTGTGCTTCAGGTTAAGTCAAAAAAGCAGGAGTAGCCATCCTGATCTCAGATCAAGCAAAAGCAAAAATTGATCTACTTAAAAGAGATAAGGAAGGGCACTATATCTTGCTAAAGAGTAGCATATATAATGAAGCAATATCAATATTAAACATATATGCACCTAAATTAGCATCTAAATGTGTAGCATCTAAATTCTTAAAGGAGAAGTTAAAACAGCTGCAAGAAGAAATAGACAGCAAAACTATAATAGTTGCACTCTCAGAACTAGATAAATCAAACTACAAAATGAATAAGAAAGAAGTTAAAGAGGTAAATAGAATTCTAGAAAAGTTAAGTATAATATATATTTGGAGAAAACTAAATGGAGGGGACAGAGCCAAGATGACAGAACATGAAGGGTAGACCTCACTGAGTGCACTGGGGATGGGATGCAGTCTCCGCAGGAGGAGAATTTACAGGAGGACTCTACCACAGGTTTGCTGCTCTGCAAAGCAGTAAATCAGCAGAGAAGTTAGAGTGTACTCCAAAACACCAGAATTTAACAGGACCTGGCCACATCCAGCCAGCACTGTCCAGGGCAGTGACACTTCTGCTGCTTAGCCACTAGTCCTAGGGCAGCAGCTGATACACAGAGGGACTCTTCCCAAGGCAGTAACACTTCCGCAGCAGTGTGGCATTTAGAGTTAGGATTAAAGTTAGAGTTGGGAGGTGAATTTAGAGTTAGAATTAGGTTTAGATTCAGGAGACATTGAGGTTTGGAGTTGGGAGGTGCATTTAGTGTTAGGGTTAGAGTCGGGTTAGGGTTAAGGTTAGGGTTAGAGCACATTTATGATTTGGGTTAGGATTAGGTTTAGAGCTCATTTAACCGTATGACATTTTGTGTTAGGATTCTGTTAGGTGTTAGGTTTTGAGTGAGGAGGTGCATTTAGATTTAGGATTAGGGTTAATGTTAGTTTGGGGGTTAGGTTCAGGTTTGTAATCAGGAGACATTTAGTATTAAAGTTAGGGTTAGAGTCAGGAGGGACATTTAGTGTTAGAGTTACATTCAGGTTAGGTTTAGGGTTAGGGTTTGGGCAAGTAGTTTCAAAACTTTCTCTATAGACTCCCGCATGTGTGCTTACAACCAGGGCACAGTAAGCAACACTGGTAGGGTTGAGTTCTCCATGTAAATTCTCTGCCTAGTGGAGAGCACCTCACATCTGGTCTGCAGAGCATGGGCTGGCTGTGCTCTGCCTCTTTGCCTAAGTCTAGCCACCTCCTCTTGTACTTGTGCCTGATCAAAACTGATCTTTTCTGGAAATATTCAGAATTATCTTCTGCTGGTAATTTGCTATACTCCCTATATTTTTGGATTCTGTCAGTCTAGCACTAATTCAGAGGCTGAATTTCATAATTAGTATGAGGGTAGTAGGATTGTTTAGAAAGAAGCATGTGTCATCTCCGCCATCTTAACTCCACACCTAACCCAACATTTCTTACTTTTAAAGTGCTTTGAAAAGTTTAAATTGCTTTTAAAAAGATATTTTATTAACAACAATGGGAGAGAATGATAATAATGGGAATCAATTTATTAAGTACTTAATAAAATTTGTGCAGGAACAATTCCAAGAATAAAAAGATAACATATTAATAGTCCCAGCCTTCAAGAAGCTTACATTTTAAGGGAAGAGGAGCTAGGTATATGTGACTTCATGATGGCTGCAACAGAAATGGGTAGATATGTATAAAATATATATAATGCATGTGAATATATGTATTATGGTAACCTGGGAAGTTCACTAGTAAATAGGGAGATCAGGGATAACTCCTAGAGAGGGTGACACTTGAGTTGAATCCTGAAGCAAATCAAGAATTTCATTCTCAGCAGAGCTGATAACCAGTGCAAAGGCATGGAAACTAGAGACAAAGGTTTGGGGACATGGAGGTTTTGAGGTAAAGAATAGCAAGAAAGGCACTATGTCTGGACATTGGAGGAAGTCATAGTGGAGAAGAGTAATAAAGCAGGAAAGGTAAGATGGTACATGGTTGTGAAGGATTAAATGTTGAAGGAATTTATATTTCTATACCTAGAAGTTTTGGTGTTGGTGGTATTGGTGGTATCTTTTTTGCCCTATTTGTTTTGTTAACTAATTAATTGAAAACACAGAGGGATTTGGTTTTTTGTGCCCTATGTCCCCAGGATTGAAGTTGTAGTCACTGACTTCTACAATAGGAACATGCTAGCTTTATTCTGTTTTTCAATACTGTTTTGAAGGACCTGAAACTCTTTAAAAGAGAATGACAGATAATTCCCACTAGTAGTATCATCATTGGATTACTGCTGCATCTAATGACTCTTCTTCTCTCTTCCCCTCCTGCCACAGTGCACCAGGGAGGCTGCTGGATTCAATGGACTCTGAAGAGGCAATGATATTAATCAAGGTCTTATTCCAACCACAAAAGGAAAGATCTGTGATTTGAACAACATAGGCAAGGATTCACCATATTAGCAATTGCCAATTTAAGAAGTCCTTCCACCTACTATGTACTAGGTATTAAGAAAAAAAAAGATATGGATCTTATAAGGTAGTAGGAGATATACACAAATAGTTAAACAAGAAGAGTTATAATGAAGTAAATGCATAGAAAGCATCCAACAGACAAAAGTATGAAGTGTTTAAGAAAGAAAAGAGGAGGACAGAGCACTTCTAGCTGGGCACTATATGTACAAACCATTCAGCTTACCCTGAGGTGGTGTGCAGCTTTGTTATTGTTTTTAGACTTTTAAACATCTGTGATATCTTTGCTATGTGCATTTCCTCTAACAACATGGATCATCATTTTCCATACCTGTGCATCATGCTTATCACTTTTGTCTACTTTCCCCAGAGAGAATTTATAGAATCCCCTCTGTGAAGGATTAATGGAAGGTCTGACTATCTATTCTTATTATCTATTGTTCTCTCTCATTGTAGCCCTGATTCACTAAATAGAATCTAACTCCCTTGAGAGTACAAACATCTCTTTTGAATTCCTCTTGACATTCAGACTAGTCTTGGGCACCTTTTCTTATACAGACCTTTGACAAAATTGAAGAGTAGAAATTTGTGTCTGGTGACTTTTTTCTTTTCTCACTTCCTTGTCAATAGTGCTTCCTTCCTTTGATTTAGCTAGCATCTTGCTACTTTCTCCTTCAGACTCAGTCCTAAGCTGTTAAAACATCATCATTCACTCCATGATGTCAATAATTGATGAAAACTTAACTGATGAAAGTCTAACTCTGGTTCTTATAATAGGCAGAAAGATAGAGTTGGTAATACAAAAAAAAAAAAAAAAAAAAACAGGCAATGGTCATTTTATGAAGTGTTTGCCATCTAACACATGGTAAGCACTTAATAAAGTGATCATTGCCTGCTTGATTGACTAACTGCGATTATTCCAATAGTCTTTCCTTATAACAATGGGAATATAAACTATGGCCCTTCAGGTGAAATCTAGCCTTTCACTTGTTTTTGTATAGACCACATATAAGAAATAATTTTTTTTATTATACCAAAAGTATAAAAAAACATTCTTAATTACTTCTTACAAAAATAGATTTAGTCCTCATGGCATAATGTGCCAAACTAGGCCTCATACACATCTAGGTCTCAGAACACAGCAGGGACCCAGGAATCAATCTAGGCACAATAACAGACCAGGAGTCAGGAGACCTGAGTTCTGTTTCTGACTTCTGTTTACTTCCTGTATCATCTTGAGCAAGTCACTTAATATTTTTGGTTTACTCTTCTGGAAAATCAATGTGTCTGGAGAACATGATCTATAAAGTTCTTTTTTTGCTCAAAAAATAATGTGTATAATCTTTCCATTTGACTTTAAACTAGAGTGATGAAGGCTCAGAAGTAAAGGTTTCTGTTTTTACTAGTTTTGTTACTTTACTAAGATTCCTCTTTGAAAGGAGTTTAATTTGTCAAGTTCTCTGATTTTTAAAAAGGAATTTCACATTGAAGGAAAAGTGAGGCAGTGGGTTTCTTTAAAGTAGGAGATAATAAATGGAATTGAGTGGCAGAGAAAGTTGATCTGAAACCAGCCATTCATTGTAGAATTTGCCTAAGGTTTCCAGCCCTTATCTCCTAGCTTACTTAATATAACACTGAGAAACTGTAGGATGTAAAGGGCACTCATAGGTCCCCTGACTCATCTTTAATCTCTCAGTAAGAATATAAGTGCCTACAGCGTGCTAGACACTGGAGATACAAAGGTAAACATAAAATATATCCTGCCTTGAAAGAGCTTACATTCTATCTAGGGAGACAACTTATACACATATATGGATAAATATATGTTTGTCTATCTATCTATCTATCTATCTATCTATCTATCTATCTATCTATCCATAAAATTAACTCAAGGTAATTTGGGGGAATGGAGATAGTAGCATCTGGGGGAAATTAGAAATTAGCATTCATGTAGCAAAAGGCATGCAAGTTGAGCTTTGAAAGGATTCTAAGAGGTAGAAGTAACATTCACTGGATGGGGAAGGAACAATCTATACAAAGGCAAAGAGATAGATAGAATGTCACATATGACGAATACTAAAAAGACCAAGAAGATGGTTACTGCTGAATGCTTAAATACTCATATAAAGGCAGGTTGGTATGAAGAAATTTCCCTCTTTTTTTTACTCTTAAGAGCTAAGTTATTGAATGATCTAATTAAAATGCAAATATCTCTAAGAAAAGAATATATTAAGCCATTATTAACCATGAATTCTTTGGTGTGAAGGAGTTTATCAGATTGACTTCAGAAGCACACATACACACACACACACACACACACACACACACACACACACACACACACACACGTCCGGTCTCAAGCAAATGGGAAACAAGACATATGAGTTTTGATGTAAAAGAGGGAAAGAGCCAGTATTGCTTGGAATAATCAGTCTTGACTGTAAGCTCATTCCCTAGGCAGCATGAATTCAGTAGGGGACAGAACTGGGGTGAGAGGCTTAGAGGAAGAATGGTCCCAATTGATTCTTAGCTTATTTGATAATTTCACCAAAGGTTTTGTCTATCTTCTTGGAAGACAGAAAGCTTAGGTTTTGGTTCCGACTCTGCCTCTAGTACTGATCACTTAATTTTTCTGGCTGTCAAAGACTTATTTTTCAAAATAAGTAGAGAAGGGTGAGAAAACTAAATCACCTCTTAGGTCCCTTTCATTTTTAACATTTTGGTATTCTATCATTATAGAACATCTATAAACATTACCATAACATAGTAGAATGGGGGGGGGGAGATAATTGAACATGAAACTGCAAATGTTTATGCACAGTTTGCTAGTCCTTTTAAATATGTAATAAAATGATTATGTAATTTTCTTTTTTTCCTTTTTTCCTCTCCCTCCTGCCCTAGAGATGGGTATTATTAGATGCATATATGTGTGTGCATATATATATATATATATATATATATATATATATATATATATATATATATATATATACACATACACACAGAGATGCATATATATATACACACACACAGAGATATATATATATGTATATATATGTATATATATGTATATATGTGTGTGTGTATATATATATCTATCTATATATATATATATATGATTTTATGGGAATAGAAAATAAGAAGATGTGTCCAAGAAATCAAAATTAATGTTCCTGTCTGACACATGGATATTTTCTATTGTGTGCCTTCCTCACCCTAAACCTTATATCAAGGGAACTCAAAACAGATCTGGTCGCTTGGATGTTCAATAAAAATTGTACTATTCATGATAGGTAAGCTGCACCTTATTAAAATATCATAGGTCTAGAGCTGGAAGGGATTTAAAAAATCAATTAGTCAATTTCCCTTTTATTGATGAGGAAAATGAGGTCTGGAGATGTGACTTGCACAAAGTGACATGGGTAGGAAGTAATAGGACTTGAATCTGAAACTAGGTCCTTTCACCCTAGTTTGATGTTCTATGCATCACGTCATGGTACTTTCTGTAAAATTCTCATTGTATTGTTAAATGATTATTGTCAAAAATATCAATATAATTTCTAAGTGCTATAGTAATCTGGTGTCTAAGATTTGTTGAAGTTCTACATTAAGATTTTCAGAAGATTAAAAATTTGCAAAATATTTCCAAGTCAGTCAAAAGAAGAAGAACTGGGGAGGTGGATGGTAGTCTTTAAAATATTATTATTTTTAAATTTTCACTTCCAAAATTAACTTTTTTTCCCTATAAGTTGGGCATGTGTTCCTCCAGAAAACAAGTGAGAGCCCAGCTTCCCTTCTATCCCTTTTTTTCTCCTACCTTATCAATGGAACAAATACAATTAGATTGCCTGGCTGTTAATTCACTAATTGGGAATTCAAGTATCTCTACCACAACATTGTAGCAATTATTTAGGGGTAAAACTGCAACAAATAATTTAATTTTTAAAGCACTTGCATTAAATTTAATTTTGAAAAAACATATTTTGATGGGCTCTCAGAGAAATCTATTTTGAATCAATACATATACCAATGTCACTGCCTTCAGCCTCACACTGCTATCACTCAGCTTTGGCAAAATCATTCAGAGGACTAGATTTCATCTCATGGAAATCAAAGCTATCCTGAGAAGAATACATTTATTATTAGAAGAAGTCATTTCATGGTAGAGTCATATAGGTGATCTCTCTGTGTCTCATCTCTTCTTGGGTATTTCTCCTCCTCATTACCACATTTTGTTGTTTTTATGTCTATTTTTAGTTATTTCTCTCCTCTTGTCTCCTTTTTTTCTCCTCTCTCTAATTTCTCCCTTCTTTTTCCCCCAAAGGTTACTCTACTATTTGAAAATGCTTATTACCTTCTCTCAGGAAAAATAATATTTGCATGAAAGAGAAACACACTGTGGGGCTGAAAGCTAGACTCAGAAGTCTAAGGCTGTTATGAAGGCTGCTTTAGGGCAAACACACACACACAACATACACACACACATATGCCCACCCTTCCATAGCTTACAGACAGCCAAACTCTTCTCAGTAGGACAAAGTGCCAGTGTGCTATTCTAATGGCCAAAGCTGCTAACACTCACTTGTATCATGAGGCAGGAACATTCTAGACTCCCCCAACCTCAGAGGTTGTCTCCAAAACTTAAACCTGGGCTGTTCTTAGAAGGGGATCATAAGATCATAGCTTTAGTGCTGGAAGTGACCTACTCTATAGGCTATTTGCTCCAACCTCTACATTAAAAAAATGTATTTTATTCTGAATGTAAGTCATAATGTGAACATTATCACAGCATAGTAGAATGGGGGGGAAAGATAATTGAACATGAAACTGCAAATTTTTATGCACAACTTGCTATTCCTTTTAAACATATAATAAAATTATTATGTAATTTTCTTTTTTTTTCCTTTTTTCTTCTCCCTCCTGCCCTAGAGATAGGTATCATTAGACACAAATGTGTGTGTGTATATACACACACATACACACACACAGAGATACATACATATATGAAAGTGAAACAGAGTAGTTGATGAAAAATGAAGAAATGGTTCATGTTCTGAAGTCTATACAAATACAAAAGGAAGCTATGGAAAAAGTTATTTGCTCCAATCAGAGAGGCAAAAGCAATTGAGGGTATTGTTGAGTGTGAGTAGCAATATTAAATTTTTTTTTTTATTTTGGATGGGACATCATGAAGTTATGA
Organism: Sminthopsis crassicaudata; assembly: GCF_048593235.1. Taxonomy (NCBI): domain Eukaryota; kingdom Metazoa; phylum Chordata; class Mammalia; order Dasyuromorphia; family Dasyuridae; genus Sminthopsis; species Sminthopsis crassicaudata. The sequence continues at coordinate 434,702,555 of NC_133617.1, forward strand.
TGGAATTGTAACCAAGAGGAGTGACTCATGGTAAATGTTACCTAGAACAGTGCTCTGAATATAGTAGGCACTTATTAAATATCTTACTCAACTGAAATAAATTAATAGCAATATTTAATTCAGAAGGAATGAATTTGGAGGCACAATTTTGGATTAGAATCCCCACCATGACATTCATTATCTCTGTGATGTCCTTTGATACTATTAACATTTGTTCCTCATTTTAAAAATGAGGATGATATTCTGAATAACAGCTATTCTGAACACTGCAAGGATTCATGACAATTCCAAAGGACTCGTGATGCTATCCAATTGCAAAGTGAAACTTATTCTTAATCCTAGTTATCTCCTCTGGGAATAAGAGGCAACTGCCAGTAGCTGTGTGACATTAGATAATTTATATCATCTCTCTTACTCTCAATTTTCTCATCTCTATTAAAAACAGATATTTTCTTACTATAATGAACAAAGGAATATATAGTATATACAAAGCAAGATACATATGGAATAAACAGGTAATAATTAAAAGAGGGGAAAGCATAAGAAATATGAAGGTTGGGAAGGCTTCTTGTACAAAGTGGAGTTTTAGTTGTTGGGACTTAAAGGAAGCAAGAAAACTGAGAGGTAAAAATGAGGAAGAAGATTATTCCAGGCTTGGAGGACAGCCAGAGAAAATGTCCAGAGCTGAGAGATGGAGTGTCTTGTTTGTAGACTAGCCAAATCACTGAATTGTTTGGGAAGTTAGGTGCAAGAAGACTAGAAAGGTTATACATTTTGGAGAATGCAGACATTAAGGTGCCACAGTGAATAGAGATTCACCTAGAGTCATCTTCCTGAGTTTACATCTCTCCTCAGGCACTAGTTGTATGATTTTGAGCAAGATACTTAACTCCATTTGCTTAGTTTCCTTATCTGTAAAATGAGCTGGAGAAGGAAATGGCAGGGACAACATGTATTTGACTCACCTGTGCTTATTTTGTCCATCCTTTCTATTATGGAGAGAATACAAGGGCATGTAAAACATATAGTCCTTAACTGCAAAGACATTATAATCTAGAACACAGGTGTCAAATATGTTGCTTGGAGATAGTCTCCTAAGAGTTCCAGCCAGATTAAAATGGAATTGGGAAATGTTTAGCAACATAAATAAAAATGCAATAGAATAATAATAATAATAATAATAATAATAATAATAATAATAATAGAATAATGTTAATAAGTGGCTTTCCAACTCAATATGTAATCACTGAAGGGGCAGCTAGATAGTGCAGTGGATAGACTCCTGGCCCTGAAGTCAGGAGGACCTGAATTTAAATTTGACCTCAGACACTACTAGTTGTGTGACCTTGAGCAAGTCACTTTAACTTGAACTGCTTCAAAAAAAAAAAATGCAGCCATAGGAATCTTCATTTAGATTCAGTGATTTCATTTCTTTTCATCATTTTCACTCACTGATTTAGAAAGGAGTAATATATATACATATATATGTATGTATTTATGTATGTATGTATATACATATATATATATAAAATATAGATAGATATAGATATACATATATATATTTGTGTATATACATATAGTTATAGTTATAACAAATATATGATGTTTATTAAATATTATTAAGTTAAGCATTTATTAAACATTAAATTAAATAATTATTGATTATTAAATGACTAGAGATAATATATAACTATTCAATATATATGTTAGTTATAATATATATTATAGATATGTAATTAGATATGTAACATAATTAGATTATATAATATTGAATATTAAATTATATATGTAATTAAATAAAGATGTTATAGATAAAACATAAAATAATAAATATATAAATAAAATGAATGAACAATAAATAAACAAAATTATAAATATATAAAAGTAACTAATATATAAGTAAAATAATAAATAAAATATTAAATTAAATATTAAATTATTGAGTTATAAGATAATAAATTATAAAATATGTTATAAAATAAAAGAATAAAAAATTTATTAGATGGCCAGCTCTGTGAGGGCAAGCCTTTCTTTGTGATCCCAGCACTTAGCAAGTAAACAAGTACTTAATAAATACTGTTTACTTGACACAAATAGTTGCAATGTAAACCAAAACACTCCAATTTTGTAAGAGACTTTAAAAATGCTTCATGAAGTCTGATTTTTTAAAAGTTCATTTTTTAGCTTATTAACTTTGTAAAAAGCTAAGACATACTTGAAGTTATGCCAGTAATTGCCTTTTTGTCCATTCAATCTCTATCTTTCTGTCTTGGATGTCACTTAATAGCATCATGGATCATCTGCCCTCTTATGGGGGATACAGCTGCTTGCAAAGTTTATACTTCCCAAGCCTTTCATGAAGCTTCCCATTTGCCAATAATAATCCATGACCTCAAGAACACAAATTACTTGGTGATCATGTATATGTTATGTGGAAGAATTAGGCCATGGTACAGGAGTTCTCTCTGTGTGCACAGGTGCTCTTTAGAAAGCAGTCAAAGAATGATCCAAGGATGCTGATGAGGAGTTGGGAAAGAAATCCAGTTGCAGATGTGTTTCATAGTTGGCACACTGTGAAAATTAGTTGTGTTGGTAGGAAATTAATCTACAATTTAAGAAACAAAATTGTTGCTCTTCTAAGAAGAAGGAAGGAGGAGGAAGAGGAGGAGGAGAAGGAGGAGGAGGAGGAGGAGGAGGAGGAGGAGGAGGAGGAGGAGGAGGAGGAGGAGGAGGAGGAGGAGGAGGAGGAGGAGGAAGCTAGTCACTTTAGAATTCAATTGCTTCATCTGCAAATAGATAATAATACTTGTTTTTAGGGAAATACTTTGCAAGCTACTATTTTAAATAGGAGCTCTAGTTCCACAGAGGGCAACAAGGATCAATTAATTACTTAAAGACAGAAGGAAATTCTACCTACACCATTTATTAGATATTACTATGCAAGTTACTTAACTTTAGGACTCTCTAACCTTGTGTGGCTTGTATTTCTTATGAGCTAATTCAATTCTGCTTTGTTCATAGAGCACAGCATCTTCTCTGATGAGGACATGCCATGCTGAGTGGTCCTGTGCCAGTATCTCCCATGACATGCAATCATTTCTAAAGTTTTTAAGAGAGACCTTGAGCTTTTTCTGACCACTTTGTGAGTGCTTACCTTGTATGAATTCTCCATAAAATAATCTTTTTTTGGCAAACATATATTTGACATTTGAACAATGTGGCCAGCCCAACAGAGTTGTGTTTTCTGTAGTAGAGTTGGAATGCTTGGCAATTTAGTTCGAGAAAGGACCTCAGTATCTGGTATCTTATCCTGCCAGGTGATCTTCAGATTATTCTTAAGACAATTCAAAAGGAAGCAATTCAATTTTTTGGCATGGAATGGGTATAATATCTAGGTTTCACAGGCATACAACAGCATAGTTATAGCAAATGATGAAGTTTTGAATGCTATGGATAAGTTCTCTTACCTTAGCAGTGTACTTTTCAAGTATGTCCATAAGGATGAGATTGATACATACATTGACAGAGCTAGCTCAGGGTTTGGGATGCTCCAAAGGAAAGTACATGAGAGGAGAGATATTAGAATGACTACCAAACTGAAGGTCCACAAAACCTTATTATTGTTTGCCAGTTACTAGTAAAGAGGATGGGTAGGCTTAGGGAGAAAAATTATGAATTTCACTTTTGGACTTGTTGGAAATGTCCAATATATGAGTCTGGAAGTATTAAAAGCAAATTAGGCTAGGAATACAGATCTGGGAGTTACCCTTTTGAGATTACCACATGAGAGAGGGTAAAGAGAGAAGAGATAAAGGCCAAAACAGAACCTTGAGATATAACCACAGTTACATGTAGGAATAACAAGGATAATGACCCAGCAAGGGATACTGAAAGGGAGCTACAAGACAGGTAAGAAAGCCAGGAGAATAGTGTCATAGAAACACAAAACAAGTGTTTTTTTGCTAGTTGCTTTTGAGAGGTCAAAAACAGATGAGACCTGTGTGGGGTGGGAAACATCTGGTTTGGCAATTAGATCATTGGAAACTTTGAGAGGTTTGAGTTGAGGAATGATAAAAGTCAGATTGTTAGGGGTTGAAATATGAGTGAGTGGAGGAAATGGAGGCTAGGAATATAGGCTTTTTTCTTTCTCTATGAGATTTGTTTTTTATGAAGGAAAAAATATTGAAATAACCAAGGCCACATTCAATAAGGAATAAAGCATCCCCCCAAGAGAATATGGATTTCTAGGATGCAGGAATTTTGTTTTTCTATTTAGATCTCTTGCACCTAGTAGAGTGCCTAGGACATAGATGATTAATAATTATTTGAATGAATAAATGAGCGAATGAAGGAAGGAATTAATGGAGAAAATAATAGGCATGTCAGACCTCAAGGTAAAGAGAAGTATTTAGGGGCCAGAACTATCATGAATAATAGAGAAAGAAAATTGGGGTCCTTAGAGATTCAGAGAAGATGTCTATGAGGAAACAAATGATGTTTTTGTTAACTTAATAAGAATCCTTAGCAATATTACTCATTCTCCTCACTATTCAATGAGGAAAAGTTAGTATTTATTTTATCCTTTCATCTCATGCTCACAAACTTTAACATAAAATGCCCACATTTCCTTTCCTTGGCTGGATAATCTTAAGGTGCACCTTCATTGTCAAGATTCTTGTTAGAAAATAACTATTTATGAGGTGCCACATGAATAATAGCTAGTGAGGAAGGATGATTCAGTGGAGCTCTGGGACTTTTAGTCATTTTCTAAAGTATAAAATCAACATTCTAAATAGAGGATACCATGGGGTGACATTGTCATGCTTCATAAAAACTTCATTTCTCCAAATCCATCCTCTTGGGAGAGGTAGAAATTTAGACCTCTAGGGGGAGAAGCCTATTTTGGGTGCCAGTAAGTTACCATCACACTAGGATCTGACACTGAAAAAAATCATGGAAAAGGTTCATTTTTAACATTTTCTTGGTTAGATCCAGAAAGGGGGGTGGGAGGGAAAGGAACCCAGAAAATTCAGCAGAGTGGGTGTGAGTGCTACTCACTGAACTCCAAATTTGTAATCAGAATATCTGAGTTGTAGCTTAGCTTTGTTCCCTATTACCAATCTGACTGTGAACAAGTCACCTTGTGACTCAGTTTCCTCATCATTAAAACCATAGAGTTGAACTAGAGAAACTCTGAGTTCTTTCTAACTTGAAATTCTATGATTGTGATCATGGACAAATCTTTTACTTCTAGGCCTCAGCTTTTTGAAATTAGAACTGGACAGTCTTTCAAGCTGATCAATTAAGAAATCAACAAGTATCCATTTAGCATCAAGTTCCAGAGATACAAACAAACATAGAACAGTCCCTATCTTTAAAATCTTACTTTTATTGGAGGAGACAACATGCACACATATAATATATGCAAAATAGAGTAAGAATAACTACAAGATATAGGGTGAGATGGGGGTAGAAAAGCCCTAATATCTGGGAGGATAAGGAAAGACTCCAAGTAGAATCTAGTACTTCATTGGGTTTTGGAGGAAGCTAGTGGATGGAGGGAAGCATTAGGGTTATAATGGATAATGGGTACAAAGACATGGGAGCAAGAAAAGAATATCATTTATAAGGAACAACAATTTTTTTATTGTCTTACTTCATTTCTTTCTCCATCATACTCCACCAGCCTTCTCATCCTAGAGGTTGCCTTGGCCACCATGTTCCAGCACACTTTTCATGCTCCATGATATTTCTATCCTCTTCCTCTGATTATTTCTTCTTGGAACCTTTTTTCCAAGGAAGTTTTCCCCTCCCTAGATCAGCTTTACTCCCCTCTTTTAAGCTCTCTTTTATGTGTTGTCTTCCCCCAATTAGAACGTAGGCTCTTTAAGATCAGGAGCTGTCTTTCTTTTTGCATTTGTTTTGGATCCCCAGAATTTTCAGAGTGCCTAGCACATAGTAAGTACTTGTTGATGAGACATGACTTAAAGAAATTGCTCCCTAATCAATAAGGAAAATGATAGGTATGTTATCACTGTTCCTAAATTCTTGAATATAACACGAGTTGAGACATAAGTTGTCTCTCAAAAGACAATCAATTCATGAATGACAAATGCATAATGTTGGGGTTTTTTATGCGAAGTTGGGGATATTTGGGGGTATGAAAAGTTGTTGAACACATCCTAATCTTTCTACAATTTCTACAATCTGTAGGTCACTAAGAGAGGTAGAACTTAAATTAATACGGATAAGTCATGAATCTAACTTTCCTTTCTTCTGATTGGGTTTTCTTTATTCCAATTTAATATGGCTAGTCATGTTCTACATGGAGGAATATTGTTGCTCAATTCACCTATGCAAATGATTTCATTTTGGTCACCATCTGTTTTATTTTCAGACTCACTGGGCAGAAAGAAAGGTAAGTGCCATTGGGAGGTCCTTTGGGCAGGTAATGCTCTACATAGCCATCTGTATATGTCTTTACTGAAGAAAGACTATAAAAGATTGCATTTACATAGCCATCATAAGGAATTAAGTTAGATTCAAGAAAGAGTCCCCATATTAGAAAGGATCATAGATTTAGAACCAGAAGTCCAAACCAAGCTAAAATCTTATTTTATACAAGAACTCTTTCCTGGCCCCTATAATGCCAATGCCTTCCCTCTATTGATTGTCTCCAGTAATCTTATTTGCATATAGTTGTTTGCCCATTATGTCCCCCATTACATGAATGTTTTGAGAGCAGAAACTATCTTTTGTCTTTTTCTATAGAGATTGTTGGCACATATTAGGTACTTAATAAATGCTTGTTGATTGTTGACTGAATCTAGTCCACCTATCTTATTTCACAATTGAGGAAATAGACCTCAGAGGTTCAAATATTTGCCACTACCACATTGGTATTAGTGATAAAAGTAGGTTTTGAACAAATCTGGCCTTTTATTCAATTGAGGCTATAAAAGTATCTTCTATGAGGAAGAGGAGGAGGAGGAGGAGGAAGAGGAGAAAGAGGAAAAAGAAGAGGGGAAGAGGGAAGAGAAGAAGGAGAGAGGATGAGGGAGGGAGATAGGATGGGGCCAGAAGTCTTAAAGATAGTTTCAGATCAGGCCTGACTGCCTTTCTCCTCCTTCCCCACTCATCCACATCAGGGTTAAGAAGCTAAAGAGGCCTTAAGGTCCTTTCATGTCAAACCTCTAGTTATACTACTATGGAATTAACACTGACATATATTGCCTCTCATCTGAGTTCATGAAACAAGAGGAGATGTTATGAGTCAGAATTCTATGTAGCAAGGGCTATTATTATTTGAGCAATGAGATTCTAGAGATTTTTTTGGGATCCTTTTAGATTCATTCTTCTTCCAATTGAGTGGAAAATGCCCTACATTATCAAATATTATCAAATGAGATATATTTGTAAAATATTTAGCACAGTTTCTGGTGTATAATAGACTTAACAAATGCTTGTTTTCTTCTACTACTTTCCATTTTTACCACTTTCAAAAAGGAATTGTAGAAAGATTTCTAGATTTGAATGACTTTGAACAAATCACTTTAACTGAACCTCAGTTTCCTGATGTATAAATTGAGGAAAATAATACTGAAATTTTGAAAGGCAGCATGGGATGCTGGATAGAAAGCTAGAATTGGAGTGAGATGAAATTGTTTCAAATCTGCCTTTGACATGCTGGTTGTGTGACCATGGGCAAACCATGTAGTCTCTCATTTGCCCCCAGGAAACACTCTAGGATTAGAAGTTATCGATATGCATCAGTGGAGGGAATTTTCATATCAGGAATTTCTTATTCTGATGGATTCTCAGGCCTCTACCACAACCTTGGGAATATAGCTGCATTATTATTATTATTATTATTATTATTATCATTAAATAGTAATATTATATTATATAGGATATGATACTTAAATAATATATTATGCACAAATATTATATATTGTACATATATTCACATATATTTATGTGACAGAAATTTTTAAAAATAACCATTTATTTGGGGAGATTCTGAGTTCTTCCTTTTTCTGAAAGTTCTCATATAAAGGCTCAGCCTATGAGGGACAGGACTGATGATAGCAATTAGAATTAATATTCTCCTCAATTTAGATATTGCTACCCTATATGACCTTACAAGGAATTTAAAGCGAAATTCCTGGACCACTGTGTTCTGCTTAGGCCTGGGTGAGGGATATACACCCTTTGTCCAGATTTCCCTAAGGCTGGGGTTGATTTAGAAATAAATGACAGGATCAAAGTTACAGAGCTGCTTTCCATATCCCAGCCTCTCATTAGAATAGGTTTGCTTTTCACATTAATATTCATTCTCATTAATTGATAACTAATCAGAGTTTGTTGTGCTATAGGAGCCACCTGCCAGTGGCTGCTGGAGGTCTAACTCAGATCTGTAGAGTGGATCTTTTCCTGTGACATGAAAAGGAGGGGGAGGAGGAGGAGGAGGAGGAAGAGGAGGAAGAGGAGGAGGAAGGGGGAGGAGGGAGGAAAAGGAGGATACAAGGAGGCTAAGAAGCCATTGCATTGTTTGACCTCTCTCCTCTTTCCTCTGCCTCCAATTTATTTCATTCCTAGTCCACAAGCAACACCTGTGTCAGTAAAAGCTGCCCTGCAACTCCCTCTAGTGTCACAATCCACAGCTGTGGAGACTTTCAGAGAATTGACCTGCCCCTTCACTCAGGCATGGTTCTTAACAAGAATTGATTGCCATCCTCAGGAATTTTTTGAAGGCATATAAACTGAGTCTACTGCCATGATTAGTCTTCAGCACTTGAGAGAATCATTGTCTTCCTTCTTAGTGATATGCTAACATTATTAATGAACTGATTAATAACCCAGAAATTATGTCACTAATACTTTTTAAATGTCTCTCACACATATAAATACATACATATATATTTTTGCTATCTTCCAAAGTTGTGAAGATCAAATGCTGTAAAGTCCAGACTAGCTCCCTGGAGGCCTCAGGCCAGAGTCAAGATATCTAAAAGTCCTTGGTCTTTCGGGGGAGAAGTGAAGAAGACACACAAACTGCCATGAGACTTGTCACCAACTTCTCTCCTCCTGGTCCTGATGCAAAGTAAGTCTTACTTGTTTCCCCCTATCCTCTAATACTTGCCTACGATTATCTTAACATCAAACATTGAGCTAACATCAATGGTGAGAAGAGCCATTTTTACAAATATATGCTAATAGTCATTGTCTCATATGAAATACGTAATTAGTCTTAAGTGCTCAGTAGTCTGATTCAAGTATACCTTTTCATAGTTTCAGCCCCTTTACAAAATGCTATGATGCATATAAAATGCTATGTAAATATAAAATGCTAAATCCATGTCAACTATCATCACCATCACTATCATCTTTATTATCCACTTCTCTCTCTTCTCTCCAATTGAGGGATGTAAAGAATTATTTTGTAGAGGGATGATCAGGAGGAAAAAAATAAATATTTTAGTTTTTTTCTTTCCAAATTTACATTTGTCTTTGTATGCCAGTGTACCCAAGCTCTCATTCCATTCCATCCTTCAGGGTACCCCTAGGTCTTTCTCAATAGCAACATGATTACTTGATGGAAAACAAAAATACAAACGCATGGATACCATTGCTTCATCTATCTTGCATAACAATTGTATTTGGAGAAAACCTAGTTTATGACCTTCAGAATATCATATAAGCCTTCTAGAAATATTCTACATGCTATTATCAAATTTGGTGAGGCAGCAAGGTATAGTGAAATGAACTGAGTACCAGAATGTCTGGATTTTAATGTTAGCTTTACTGCTAATTAGAATATAAACTCCTGGAGAGTATGGATCATATTTTTCTTCTGTCTCAAGCACTCAGTACAATACCTGGACAAAAGAAGTGATTAATAAATGGTGGTTGAATAATTAGAAGGGTTTTGGGTCAGGTTGTGACCCAACCAGTTCTGATTGGCTAAAGTCTTCCAGCACCCCTGAAGCACTGTCATTTTGTTTAGTCAGAACTTAATGATTTCCAACTTCTATCCCTGTCCCCACCCCCTCCCTCATCCTGCCTCCAGCCCTGGCAAACTGGTGACAATTTCTTGGGGAAATACCATGCTCAGTCATGATTATCTTGACAGACTAGAGTAAACAAAATCTGATAAAGATGCTTTGACTATCTGAGCAGAAAAACTACTGCAAATGTCCTCCAAAGACCTGAGTCTATTGTAACACTGGAAATATGTGATAATGTTTGTAATGAGTTTATCGCTAAGCAGGCAGAGAGCTGCTGGAGAGAGCAGAGAAAGAAGGTGCAATTACTTAACTTAATGTTGAGTCACAGATGTTACCTCTTCCTTTGTCACCCACCATCTGACAGACTTGTTGGCAAGTGCTTGAGAGAGGGTGAGGAGGAGGGTAGAGAAGGAAGAGAGGAATGGAACCGAGGAATATATGTAATAAAAGAAAGATGATTGCAAAAGGTCACAAAAGCCAAATAGAATCTGTCTAGAGTGATTTATTGCAATTTGGGTTTCCTTATTTCCATTCGTCTTGGGATCCTTTATCTAGGACACAACTGCCTTCCTATTCCTAGGATGAGCAGGCAAGATTTTGACATCTCCCTGAACTCTCCTAGGATGAGAATAGGTGAAAAGTTAAAAGATGTCATTTCACTGTGCTTCAGACCTTTGAGAAATTCTCCCTTGGGCTCAAGGACCTACCTTTGTCATCCTTTGTATACATGGATGGAATTGTTCTGTCTGCTTTTGGTGGCTTAGATAATTTGTCTCAGAAATTTCTCTTGAATCCTACCTATAAATGTCCAGTAAAGGTTGATTACTCTGTAGAGTTACCTGGAACCTTTAAAAGTGGAAATCACATAGAATTACTTCTCTCATATTACTGTTTGAAAACAATCAATTTAATTATTATATGTCAGTATTGAAGCTTGTGGTACTAGAAAAGACTTTTGAGATTCTCTTGAACAAATCAGATAGTACTTAAAAGAAATTAATTCAGGCTGTTCACTGGAAGGCCAAATACTGAAATTGAAATTTAAATACTTTGGTCACACAATAAAATGGGGCTTAATGGAAAAGATCCTGAAGTCAGGAAAGATTGAAAGCAAAAGGAAAAAGGGATGGCAGAGGATGAGATGGATAGGTAGTATGATGGAAATGATGAATGTGAATTGACATACTTCAAGAGATAGTGGAGGATAAAAGATCTGGCTTGCTATGGTCCATGAAGTCACAAAAAGTCAGATGCCAATGGGCAACTGAACAACAAACATAGTTTTAAAGACAAATAAGACATCTACTATATGTCTGGCACTGGAGTGACAATTGTTGAGAAAAGCAAACGAAAAAACTTGCCATTTGGTTAGGAGATTTCAAATTTTATACAGTTAAGTCCCCTCTTCAATTATGGACCTCCTTAAAAAGCTCCTCTAAGTCCAAGGCATACTTTAGTTGAACAACCACTCAAAACCAAAGTTGATAAATTTATACTGATATATTTCTTTTACTTGACAAATCAGAGAATATACATATAATATTATAGCAAAATCAATTACAAGATAGCATCTTTCCTTATATAAATATAGATATACTCTTCAGAAGCTTCTCATATAAGTGGTGGAAGAAGGAAAGATAATATGTATGATTATATATACATATATATTCAGGGAAACTCCCATAATCAGTGTGTCCCTAATGAGAGCACCCTATCTCTTCAGTCATATTTTTCTATACTTCCTCAAAGTATTATCAATGTCCACTTCTGGTCTGATGACTTCTTAAAGACCAATGTCTTTAAGATTTAAACACTGTTCTCCATGGACTAGCTACATAGGTCAATTCTACCCACGTGTTTCCTTGCTTAGTCAAGTACAACTCTCCATGTGGGCTTTTCTTAGCAAAGATACTGGAGGAGTACACCATTTCCTTCTCCAGTTCATTTTACAAATGAAAAAACTAAGACAAATACAGTTAAGTAATTTGCCTAGGATCACACAGATAGTGTATGAGGTCATATTTGAACTCAGGTTCTCTTGATTCCAGGGCTGGTGCTCTATCTATTATATCACCAAACTTCCCTCTACCTCAGGGCCAATTCTTTTTATAGGTAATTCTCCTATCAGTATGATTTATTCCAGAAACTTTACCTATGAAGACTGAGAGCTGGCTTAAAGGAGTTTGGCAAACTTTATTCTGATTTTCTGTTAGCTATGAAATATAACAACTGTAACACTTGCATGTTAGAAAGAATTACAAAATAATGCAATACTGAATTAAATAGAAATATGTGGTAATAATTATGACCAACAAACACTTGTTGAATGAATGGTGTTATAAACATATTGTATGTATTGTAGTTGGAGAAGAAAATGGCAAACCCCTCCAGTATTTTTTCCAAGAAAACTCCATGAAGAGTTGAGTCATGAAGAATTTGGACACAACTGAAAAAACTGAGCAAGTATTATAGAAGTTAAGAAGGTTTGGAAGGAGTAATATATTAGTCACAGAAGGCTTCAGAGAAGAAGACTTGATTGGAAAAATTAACAAGGGTTATATTTTAATCAGATGTGGCAATAAACTTGTGGTGGACACCAGTCTGACTACAATGGAGGACATAAAATGAAAATTATATAAAATAAGATTAAAGAGATAAGTAAAGGGCAGATTTTGAATTGGAAGAGATCTTCAAGTTTCTCTAGTCCAATCCCATGGACACTAAGGCCCAGAAAGGGAAAGTGACCTAGCCAATGCTGTAGAAGTGGTAGTCAAAATTTGAACACAAGCTCTCCATTCCCAAATCTAGCATTCTGTTATATTATAAACTAATAGAAGACTAAAAAGCTTGAACTTTTTAGAAAGCCTGATTACCAGACTGCTGAACCATGATGTGAAAGAAGTCAAAATAGTTATCTTATATAAGATACATATAAAATGTATAAAATATTACTATGATCTGTCCTCTTCCAAACAGCAAAGACAGGAAAGGGTACTGTCTATATTGGCTATGATGTTAAGCATCTATGTCCTCAGTTTCTTCCCCAATCCTTCTTTAGCAGCCCTGAATAGAAATTCTATATCAAAAGCTGGACATAGTGATTGGTGAGTTCATTTCTTTTTCTGCATTATAATCCTAATTACTGAGGATGATCAGCTGTGCAAGCAGCAGGGGACAGGTAGCTGAGTTACAAATATAACTGAGGATTCTAAAGTCTTGGACAGTTTTAAACTTTTTAAACCACATTAAGACTTTGGGGACATCCTACATTTGTATTTCAGAGTTCATTTTACCATTGAGGGTTTTCCTATTGTGTCTATATTTATCTATCTAACTAACTTTATGTAGATATCCTATTGCATATATATCTAACTATTTATGTAGATAACCTATTGCAGTGTATAGACATAGCTAGAGATAGAGTATTCTATTGTATTTATATCAATATATGTATATATATATACATATATATATATATATATATATATATATAGAGAGAGAGAGAGAGAGAGAGAGAGACAGAGAGACAGAGAGAGAGAGATACAATAATAATACTCTTAATAGGTAAATTATTTACATTGATAAGTGATGTAAAATAGTGTGGTACAGTGGATAGTAGACCAAAGACTGGAGTTAAAAAGACCTTCATTCCAGAATTGCCTCTGACAACGACACTGACCATAGCCAATTCATATAATCTTTTAGTATCTTAATTTAGATAATTCTCTCTTGCCTTCAATTATAGATGGGCTGCCCATGTACATTGATGGGAAGAATTTCCACATTGGGAGTCATTTCTAACCTATATCTCTACCTACATGTGTTTCTATCTCTCTCTATCATCTATCAGTGGTCCTCAAACTTTTTAAATAGGGAGCCACTTCACTGTCCCTCACACTCTGTCTCTGCCCCTCAGCCCATTTGCCATAACCCGGCAGGCCCCATCTGGCCTGAGGGCCATAGTTTGAGAACCCCTGAATCTGTTATTTTGTTGATTGTCTAGATTTAATAAAGTGGTGGAATAAAAATGTTAATAATACAGATTAAACTTTAAAATGTGCTGTGCATACATTTTTGGAGAGCTAGCTTTTAAACATTTATTAGCACATCACTGCCTCTGTGTGTGTGAGCGTGTGTGTGTGTGTGTGTGTGTGTGTGTGTGTGTGTTATATACGCATACAGAGAGACAAAAGGTATGATAGATCTGTAAACCATGTCCAGTAGGAAATGGTTGAAGGAATTAGGGATATACTTAATGAAGAGGAGAAGCTATAAAGAAGATGTAATAGCTATTTTCAAATATTTAAAACAATGTCTTTGAAGAGAAAATAGACATAACTTGTTTTACATTAAAGATCACAGCTAGTGGTGCAGTGAATAAAATGCTGAACTTGAATTCTGCATAGTTAGCTTGAATCTTACTTCAGACTAGCTGTGTGATCTTGGACACATCCCTCAATTTAAATTAGTGGTAGGTGGTTCATCATAAAAAAAAAAAAATAGTTACTTTCCAAGATGTCTAATAGTGGAACAGAGATTTCTTGGCAAATCACTGTAATCCTCATGCAGAAATGTCTTCTTGTTCAATGTTTCACATATTTCAAAGGAGATAATTTCATTGGATGGGCTATTGTACAAGATCATTATGAAGGCTGAAGAAATTAGTCAAAAGCAATAGTAACTTGAAGGCTAGAGCTCCAGCTCTTTGGGGTGATAGAATTACATACCAATTTTAATTCAGTTCTCTCTTGATTTTTATTTAAAGGTAAAGGCCAACAAAACCCTCACACCTTGCTTATGCTTTGATGGTAAATTTAGATTTAGGTATAAATCACTAAAAAGACACACCTAAGGACTAATCAATCAATTAAACCTAGCGGAAGGTGAATTTCATTTGTTTTCCTGAAGTGAATACAAGAAAATGACCAATTCTCTCTCCCATCAGAAATGCCATCAGTCTCACTACTTTTTTTTTTTTTTTAGTGGATTAGTCTTTATATGATAAGCTCAGTCACTTGTCCAGGACTCTCTTGGATCAGTTGTGTTCTTCCTATTATAAGGGACTTGTTGAAAGAATTTCCAAACAAATGTTTTAGCCATCAATGTCACCCTAAGCAGTAAGTCCTACATGAATAAGATGTGATAACACTTATCACACAATAATAAAACCCACTCCATTCCTGCCTGACACAGATTTGAAATGGCACAGATTAGAAGGCAGCTGGAAAGAACTCAACTCCCACAAAACCTTAACGCCTTTCATTTCTTTCTGGCTTATTTCTCTAGCTGGGCCTGCTTCTTTCTTTGGTGATAATAATAGCTGACATTTACATATCGTAAGGTTTGCAAATTCTTTTACATATATCATCTAATGTGATATCTAACTCTGCTATTATTAATCCATTTTATAGAGGAGGAAAGCATGGCCCTGAGAAAATAGTGACTTGTCCACAGTCACACCAGCCCTTTATCCACCATAACAAGCTGCTTCTCAATCAAGTCTTGGTTCTTTAATCAGTGTGCAGTCTGTCTATAATACAGATGTACAATGGATAAGTAATGATAAGAAGGCACTGAATTAGGAGTCAAAAGATGTAACTTCAAGGATTCTGGTTTCTTCACGAAGTGATAAGCAAGTCAGGTCACTTCTCTGGGCCTCAATTTCTTCCCCTGTAAAATAAGAGAATTCTAGTCGATGTCCTTAATACTCCTTCCACTTTCAACATTCTGAGATGAGCTATTGTGAAGTCTAGGCTAGCTCCCTGGAGGCCTCAGAATCAGCCAGAGTCAGGATAAGAAAAAGTCCTTAGATTTAGGGGGAGAAGTGAAGGGGATGGACAAAACTGCCACACATTCTTCATCAAACTCCCTTCTCCTCATCCTCCTCCAAAGTGACTCTGGCTTGTTTTACTCTACCCCCTAATCCCTCCTGTGATTATCTGTATAAACCAAAAGATGGAGCCAGCACAGAATAGTGAGAAGGGCCATTTTCCAAGCATATGCTAATAAAGTATTGTCCAATAGATAATTAGCCTTAAGTGCTCGGTTGTCTGATTCCAGTGCACCTATTCAGAGTTCAGCCTTTTACAACCTATCATAACATATGAAATGAATTTTTAGTTGTTGTTCCTCAGACTAAAAAGTTTTCTAGGTTTCTAGGACTTTGTTTAAAAAAAATGTAATAGTACCAATTTAAAAGAGAGTCAAAGCAACTTTTAAATCAATCTGAGAGATTCTTCCTTGAATTTTATTTTGCATTTGTTTTGCCATTTGAATATAGTAAAACAAAGACAGAAAGCTAAAATCTGTAGTTGTCCATCTTTCTCTCTTCTTCCCTCCTTCCTTTCCTCCTTTCCTTCCTTCCTTCCTTCCTTCCTTCCTTCCTTTCTCTCTTCTTTCCTCCCCCACTCCCTCCTTTCCTTCCTTTCTTCTATCTTTCCTCCCTTCCTTAATTTCTTTTTCCCTCTCTTCCTCCCTCCTTTCCTTGCTTCCTTTCTTCTATTCTCCTTTCCTTCCTTTCTTCCTCCCTCCTTCTCTCCATCTCTTCTCTCCATGTCTCTCAGGTTCTTTCTTCCTTTTTTCCTTCCTTCTTTGATTTCTTTCTTTCTTTCTTTCTTTTTCTTTTCTTTTCTTTTCTTTTCCTTTCTTTCTTTCTTTCTTCCTTCCTTTCTTTCTTTCTTTCTTCCTTTCTCTCTCTCTCTCTCTCTCTCTCTCTCTCTCTCTCTCTCTCTCTCTCTCTCTCTCTCTCTCTCTCTCTCTCTCTCTTTCCTTCTCTTTTTATTTCTTTCCTTATCATGGAATATTGGGTTGTAACACAGGAAAAAAAATTAGTATTTACCCAATTGCTTTTTGTGGGACAGAACCTTCTTTGGAAAAATAGCTCTCAGGAATGGTTTCTCCCTTCACCTCTTACTCATAGAGATACCTAATCCTCTATTGATTATATTGTTCTTGAACAGTGTCTGAGCTGAAGATTCTATCTTTCCTCCCTAGGTCTATGAATGGAATGTGTCCCCTGCGTGTGATGTGGGAATGTTGCTGGTTACCCTCTTCATTTTAGAGCAAAGCCCAAGGGTAATCAATATGAATTAATAGAATCAGTAACTAAATAAAAAAAAATTTAACATCATTATAATCAAGCTGCCTTGTTAATTCTACCAGCAGGTTGATTATGACAGAAATTCAAAGGTATGCCATCCTTATTCCTTTCTGAAATAATTTTTGGTAGAGAATCGGCCCTTCAAAATGGTGGCTATTTGTGGTGTCAAGTGACATGATTTGACCCATAGTTATATAGATTTGTCTTTGAGTTCCTTCTGGATCCTTAGGTAAGTACTTTCTGTTCTGAGGACTTAGCTACATCTATTTTAAAATAGGTCTGTGAATTTATCACTGAATATCAATCTTCTTCTGCCTCTTATTCAATTAGTAGTTAGTCTATTCCAACTCTATTCTCAATATATCTGTAGTTTCACCTTTAGATTCATATCAAGTATTGCTTGTTGCTCCTGTATCTCCAATACAATACAAAGTACTTTCAAACTTTTCATACTTTCTATATGCCTTTTCAGATGGCATAAAAACTTCATTTCTTGACTCCTACTGTCTGCTGCTCTGTTGCTATACACCAACAGACTTTGGACTTTGCATTTTCTTTAAGGTGATATTATTGTCCATGTATATGGCTCTTTATCTTTACCTTATCCATATTGGATGACCTTGAAATGACAATCATCTTAAGAGGGAAGAAGCTTGAAAGTCCAAGTTCATTAATTAACAATCAGGCCTTGGTTTCCTCATTTGTAAAAATAGAGGTTTGAACTATATTCTCCCTAAAGTCCTTTTCAAGAAGGCCCAAGGGAGATAATCAGACATTACTTATGGAATATAGAGTTGAGCTACATAAACCTAAGTACAAAATAAAGATTTATGGAGGAGTGTCATCAGGAAACAGATTCAAAAAGTTACATTATATGAAAATACGAAAACTCTTTATCAGCATGTCCTTTGTGATTTAAAGGTACAAGAAATCAAATCTCTTCTTTGAAGAGAAGACATGGACAGAGATGACATGATGGATTATTAGGCAAATTAGTAAATAAATGTTTATTAAGTGTTTACCTTGTGCCAAGCATTTTGCTAAGTGCTGAGGATTCAAATACAAGTCCTCAAAGAGAAATTCCATTTAAAATAACTATAGATGATATAAAATATTTGGAAGTGTACATGCCAAGGTAAAGTAAGAGGAACTATATGAACATAATTACAAAACACTTTTCCACACAAATAAAGTCAGATCTAATAAATTGGGAAAATATCAAGTACTCATGAATAGGCTAAGGTAATGTGATAAAAATGACAATACTACTTAAATTAATCTACTTATTCAGTGTGATACTAATCAAATTCCCCAGAAATTATTTTACAGACCTATGAAAAATAATAGCAAAGTTCATCTTCAAGAACAAAAGATCAAGAATTTCAAGGGAATTAATGAAAAAAATGCCAATGAAGGTGGCCAAACCTAAAACCATATTACATCAAAATCATTTGGTACTAGCTAAGAAATGCAGTAGTTGATCAGTGGAATAAGTTAGGTTCAAGGGACAAAATAGTCAGTGAGTATAGTAATCTAGTGTTTGACAAATCCGAAGCTTTTGGGATAAGAACTCATTATCTGACAAGATTAGAAGGGAAGCAATAAACTGGAAAAAAACATTTTTTACAGTTAAAGGTTCTGATAAAGGCCTCATTTCCAAAATAGATAGTGAATTAACTCTAATTTACAAGGCTAATTGTACACAATTTCAAAGTCCGATTCTTTTTGTACAGAAAAACAACTGTTTAGACATGTATACATATGTTGTATTTAACTTATACTTTAACATATTTAAAATGTATTGGTCAACCTGCCATCTGGGGGAAGGGGTAGAGGGAGGGAGGGGAAAAATTAGAATAAAAGGTTTGGCAATTGTCAATGTTGTAAACTTATCCATGCATATATCTGATAAATAAAAACTATTAAAAAAGAAAAGAAAGGCCTGGAGAGACTTACATGAACTGATGCCGAGTGAAATGAGCAGGACCAGGAGATCATTATATACTTCAACAACAATACTATATGATGATCAATTCTGATGGAGGTGGCCCTCTTCAACAATGAGATAACAAATCAACTCCAATAGAGCAGTAATGAACTGAACCAGCTACACCCAGTGAAAGAACTCTGGGAGATGACTATGAACCACTACATAGAATTCCCAATCCCTCTATTTTTGTCCACCTGAATTTTTTATTTCCTTCACAGATTAATTGTACACTATTTCAAAGTCCGATTCTTTTTGTACAGCAAAATAACTGTATGGACATGTATACATATATTGTATTTAACTTATACTTTAACATATTTAACATGTATTGGTCAACCTGCCATCTGGGGGAAGGGGGGGAAGGAGGGGAAAAGTTGGAACAAAAAGTTTTGCAATTGTCAATGCTGTAAAATTACCCATGCATATATCGTGTAAATAAAAAGCTATAATAATAATAAAATAAACTATTTCTAGTCATTTTTAAAGATGCTCCAAGTCATTATTGATGAAAGAAATGAAAATTAAGACAACTCTGAGATACCACTACACACCTCTCAGATTGGCTAAGATGACAGGAAAAGATAATGATGAATGTTGGAGGGGATGAGGGAAAACTGGGACACTGATACATTGTTGGTGGAGTTGTGAGCGAATCCTACCATTCTAGAGTAGAATAAATTGCAGTATACGAATGTTATGGAATATTATTGTTATCTGCAAGAAACGATCAACAGGATGATTTCAGAGAGACCTGGAGAGACTTACATGGATTGATGCTATGTGAAATAAGCAGAACCAGGAGATACACGGCAACAACAAGACTATATGATGATCAATTCTGATAGATGTGGCTTTCTTCAATGATGAAATGATTCAAACCAGTACCAATTGTTCAGTAATGAACAAAACCAGCCACACCCAGAGAGAGAACTATGGAAATGAGTTTGAACCATAACATAGTATTTCAACTCTTTCTGTTATCATTTGCTTACATTTTTGTTTTCCTTCTCAGATTTTTTCTTTCTTTCTAGATCCGATTTTTTTTGCATAGCAAGATAACTGTATGTATGTATGTGTGTATATACATATATATATATATATATATATATATATATTGGATTTCACATATATTTTAACATATTTAACATGTTTTGGATTAGCTGTCATCTAGGGAAGGGGGTAGTAGAAAGGAGGGGAAAAACTGGAACAGAAGGTTTTGCAAGGGTCAATGTTGAAAAATTGTCCATTTGTATGTTTTGTAAATAAAAAACTATAATAATAATAAAAAATGTCGGGTCATTGTTAGAAGCCTATATGAAGGATCTGTGATTTCATGAGACTTCTTTCTGCCCACATAGCTGTCTATGATTTAGTAAAGGCAGATTAAGCGAATTTTCCAGGGTTACATAGCTAGTAAATATCAAAAATAAGATTTGGAACTCTAAAACAAGACAATGCATTACTTCAGACCATGAACTCAGTTTTATATGCTGAAGCTCTGGGATGTTATTCAGTCAGTCAACAAACACTTATTAAGTGCCTACTATGTGGTAGACATTATGCCAAATTTTGGTGATACAAAAAGAGGCAAAAGATAGTTCTTGACTTCAAGGCATTAACAATCTACTGAGGGAGACAACACAGAGACAAATAAGATAAATAAGAAAAGGAAAACACTGGACTTAAGAGGGATTGAGGAAGGCTTTCTGTAGAAAATGGGGTTTTAGCTGGGAATTAGAAGAAGGTAGCAGACAGAAATGAAGAAGGAGATTATCCCAGCATAAGGGATAGCTAGAGAAAATGCAGAGAACTGAGGGATGGAATGTCTTCTTCATGAAACAGTCGGGAGGGCAATATGACTGAGTGGAAGAGTCCATATAAGGGAGAAATGTATAAGATGAAAAAAGTAGGAGAGTGTAAGGGGCCTTTAAATGGGTGCCACAGTGCATCAGGAGATTGAGGCCCGGAAGTAATTTCTGTGGATATTAGGACTGCCCTTGGACGGGATCCTGGCCATATTGAGATAGCTTCGTAATGGGTGACTCTCTCGCTGATTGGCTGTGTGTGTGACCTCACAGGCCCTATATAAGCCCACTGCAGGCAGCAGGCGGCCTCTTTAACCTGGTGCTCTTCACCTTGGCTTCCCAGCCTGGGTGGCCAAGCCAAGATGGATAGCCAAAAGAGGTAAGGATTTTGGTAGTGAACACATGGGTCTTCTGACCAGGTGTTCACTCGGGAACCAACAAGTCAGGGCATCAGTTAGGGCATTATGTGAGTAGGTATAATAAAGGCTTTTAAGATTACACATGGTTGTTCTTGAGTGCGCTACCGGCTATTAAGCTAGTAATTGTAACTGCCAGGAGAGCACGTTACAGGAGAGGCTAAGTAATGAAGGGCTTTGAAAGTCAAATTTTGTAGACAATAGAGAGTCACAAGAGTATACTGAGTGTGTGTGTGTGTGTGTGTGTGTGTGTGTGTGTGTGTGTGTATGTGTGTGTGTGTATGTATGACATGGTGGGAATTATGCATTAGGAAAATCTCTCTGGTTGAATGGAGAATATTTTGGAGTGAGGAGGTATGTTTACCATGTGTACTCTAACTAACACATCATGATGCCACCCAGCCACCATGATATATTTTTCCTAGCACCCTTCCCTAACACATATCTCTGCATCTGGGAACAGTTGTCAAATCACCATTACCATATTTGGAAAAGAAATGTCAGTCAATTATCCTGTGACTCCATTCACTAACTCTAGGACTTCCCTGATAAGAATCTCCCTGGCCAAAGCTTCACTATTAGAATTTAAATTTTTGAAGTAAAAAACTGTCTCCACTTGTTCTAGCATAATGCCTGACACATAGTAAGACTGGAACATAATTACTTCTTCCTCCATTCCTCCCTTCCTCCCTTCCTTTCTTCTTTCCTTCCCTGGGGATCTATCCCTATAATAAAGAATAATAAAGAAAGGGGGAAAATAGCCCAGCAAAACCAGCCACTATACCAATTGAACTTATCATTATAAACAATGTTGCATACTCAAAGTCCCTGGACTCTACAAAGAGGGACTCTTTTTTTCTTCAGGGCTAACCTATTATAATTATAGAGAAATTATTGCCAATTCGCAAAAAAAGAAAGAACTGCCTCACAGCAGTTAATAAACTATGGTCAGTAAGTAGTCAAAGGTAGAATTCAATCCCAGGAATTTTGAACTTAAATCATTAATTTTTCAAGAGATACTTTTTTCCCTCATTTAACTCATGCTTATCCACCACCATCCTTTTGCATTTATTTCATAAGGGAAGGCATTATTATTCTTATAGAGATAAGAAAACTGAGGTACAGAATAATGTGCCAAAAATAATGTGATAAAACTCTTATTTCTGACTTTCAGTTATGTGTACTCCATGCAGAATGTAGAAAAGAGGGTTAGATTTGGAATTAGAGGCCTGGGGTTTGAATTCTGCCTCTGTCACTTACTACCTATGTGATCTGAATAAGTCACTTCATTTCTCTGGGTTTTCTCTATAAAGTGAGGGAATTGAACCAGATGATTTTCAACTTTATCTATAAACACAGATTGCTAAAGCTTTATTTTTTGGGACTTCAGTAGATTTGAATTCTCTTAACAGTTTTTCTTATGCTCCCCACTAAAGGAGTAGCATTAGACTTTGATCAATGACTAAAAAGAGAAAGGAGCTATGGGATTTAAAATTTCAATTCCTTATTAGTAGCTACTGAGCTATAAGTTTACATATACCTATATACATTATTTCACACTACCTTATATTCATCAAGAGAGAAAAATAGTAAAATAATGAATTATGGTTCTTATCACTTATCAATTATTTTTAAAAGTTGAATAATAACCTTTATACCTTGATTATAGGTGTTGATTAAGAGTAGATCTATGTTGTAAAGTGACAGATGTCTGTGATTCAAACATATATTCATTAATTCGTGACCACTAATTGCTCTAATCAAGATAGAATTTCTTACTTGAAACAAATAATCAGTCTTAATAAGAGACATTTAAACAAAAACACAATTCATTGATTTGATTATTCTTCTTACCTACCATAGACATTCTCCAGTGTTTACTCCTTAGCTATGAAAAATGATATAGATAATGCTGCAAACTTTGTGTTAACCACCAACAAATCAACTAGAATTTCCTTTTATCTAGCACTTTAGCACATTTTCAAAATGATAATTCTGGCTTTACATGATGATTCCTCTCTTTAATTGTGTGTGTAATCATCATAAAAGATTTTCAGAATGATGTGAGAGGGAAAGTCCCTTCTAAGTCTTATTCATATTATGGGATACAAGCAAATCTAAACACTCAAATGTTATTTTAGCAATCCCATTAATTGAAATGATGGAACAAGTTGTGGCAAAGGAACTATTTTCACTTTTTTTTTAATGATTTTTCCCCTTTGTTCTGTTCCTTCTTTTACAACATGACTCATATGGAAATATGTCAAACATGACTGTGTATGTATATCTCATATCAGATTGCTTGACATCTTGAGGAAGAGGAGGGAAGGGAGGGATGGAAAAAATTGAAATTCACAATCTTCTAAAAAGATGAAGTTGAAAATTGTCTTCACATGTAATTGGAAAAAAATAAAATACTACTTACCTAAAAAAAAAAAAAAAGAATCGAGAAGGAGTCTGGGGTCCAAAAATATGTTATTTTAGCCGAACTCCTGCTTTGACAGGTTTTACCTGGAAGCTATAAAGGTATCAAGTATAGACCCAGAGACAGACTGCATATTTATCATCAGAAGACAAGTTAAAAGACTTCAGAAAGACATATCACTACAAGACTGGATACTAGATGATAAACTAAACCTCAGAGATTCACACACAAAAAGTCTACTAAAAAAAAACGGGGGTATAATCTCCATTGGTGAAGATTATAGTCATACCTGGGAAAATCTCCGCTGTATTGACATAAGCAATTTATTGTCCAGTGATCTTTGAAGATTGCTCATCCATAATTATATGCATTGATAACTCTATTAAACAGTGTGGCTTGGTATATGAAAAACTGGCCTTGAAACAAGAAAGACCTGGCTTCAGGTCTTGCTGCTAAACCTATTGACTGTATAACTTCAGGCAAATGACTTAAATTCCTAGAACTCTATTCAGCTAGAAATTTGATAAGAGTTCCCTATACCAATGAAATCACAGGCTTAAGATCAATCTTTATCTTATCCTGTTCATTAGCCCCACTCTTTAGCCTTGCTTCCTGTGTCCAGCCATATTAAACCACACAAAATGTGTTTGCTGCTGTCCTTCAAAGTCATATGACAATCTTTCTGGGTTCATATAACCTCTCAGGCATGACCAGGGAGATGAAAGTTAAGATCAATTATTCTCTCCACATCATTCTTACCTATGCCAAATGAGCACAGGTGAAGTGTTGTCAATATATTTGAGGCTCATTCTCTTAGTTTCATGGGTAGCCTAAAGGAGGAGGAAGAGGAAGAAAAGATGGAGAAAGAAGATACAGAAAAACAAAAACAAGAAGAACTAGAACAAGAAGAACAAGAGTAAAAACAAGAAGAGCAAGAACAAAAGTGGGACAAGAAGGAAGAGCAGGGGAAGAAAAAGAAGACTTTCTATTCCTCAAATCTTGCTGATAATTCTTTTTTTAAAAAATTTCACAATTACTCAGTTCACCATGCCTAAGACTGGCCCTGTGTTAAAAGAAGCATGAGTGTTCCTGGTTCACCAGAAGTCTGAATGAGGCTGTGAAAGTCACAATTAGGCTAAATCACAGCAGGGGGGCCAGCCCATATTGGAACAGAGTTTCTGGCTCTCCCTCCCCAGAGCCTAGTTAACTGAATAAATCCTTCAAAAGAACTGCAAATCAGCATTTCATCATGGAAAAGCATTTGGCTCTGACAGAACTCACAGAATCCCTCTGTCACGAACCACAAATTACAGATGATTTTAAGGCAAAGGGAAGGAAACACTATCTCACTTTGTTGTTATTGTTTTTTCCAATAAGAGGTTCATAAATTGCCATTTTTGGATCACCAGCTCCTCTCAAGGTCTTACTCTTATTGAACTTCTGAGATGTCTGAGAGGAGCCAAAATCTTGGTCTTTGAGTCTTTGAAGGCTTATTATAACCAAGAAAGTATTGAATTCATTCAACTAATCTCCCTTCCTCAAACCCTTCAAATACATATTTGTCTATTAAAATGCCCCTGGGAGAATCTAGGAACATTATGCAATAATGACAGTGTGAATCCATTTAGTTATTTGAGCCAAAAGCATTCCCCTCCTGCCCCCTCCCAACCTCCAAATCAGTAGCTTCTTGCCTAATTGGAATTCTGAAAGTCATTGATAACTATTTCAATGTAATAGGATTACACTTGTACTGATGGATTCGGTGTGAAAGATTTGCACCTCCTAAAGTCAAGAGGCCAGATAAATTAGAAATAATTAAAATTTTTGGATTATATTCTTGGTGAAATAAACAAAAATATTTTCAGGTACAAGCAAAAGCACAAAGGAAAATGTATCTATAGTCACATTTCAGACTAGTTTTGACAACACACACACACACACACACAATGTATTTCCAATGTTTCATTGCCTTGAATTCAAAATGACACCAAGAAAGTCAGCATGAAAACAGATACCTCTTCAAGCCAAATATTTTGTTAACATATTACCATTGTTTTTGAAAGCTTGTGAGACAGAGATCTAACTTTTTTCTTCAGAAAATAGCATGTACAATAAATAACAACTTTTAAGATAATGCACATGGGTAGATAATGCCAGAATTGGATCCACAAAGTGCTACAAATCATCCCTTGAAGTGGTGCTCCCACTTTGATAGTCTTTATTGTTAGTCAATGTGAGGAAAGAAATTACAGAGAAAAAAAAGGATGTACTCCTCAAGTTGTCAGATCAGAGGGGAAGAGAATATAAGATATAGGAGAATGTAACAATAAATAAGGTAGCAATCTTTCTTCTGCTCCTGAAAATGTGGCCTAGCAATAGGAATTAGAGATCAGATATAAGGAATAATTAAAGATGTTTGGCCTCAATAGGAGACTCCAAGACAAGCCTTTGTCATTGTTGTTCATCCTTTGTTCTCAAAGTGGAACAGTGACATCAGGTAGATTTAAATAAGGGAGAGCTGTGCAAAGTCATCAATCTCATTCTCTCATTGAAGTCCAAGAGTAAGACATAGTGCCAGATGACTGGCAACAGCCCCAGATAGAGTGGGAGATATTGGCCTTTTTCAGCTGAAGTCTCAATTTATCTGAGCCAATGCCCAGAATCATTTTCTTATGTAAGGAGGGGTAGTTCTTTGTTTGCTATTGATTAGCAGAATCAAGAGAAGAATTAGAGAGTTTGCCCCACGTCTAATGCAAGCTTGTTTTGGGCATGATACTGAAATTTTATTTCTCAGTTTTCCTAAAAATAAAAAATAGGGGCTACTCAGGTATAACAAGATTGAATTTGAAATTGTTCTGTGAAGAGTTGTGGTGCAATCTCCTAAGCACTGTTGTCTATGTATCTTGGGAGAGTCATTTTCCATCTCTATTTCCCCCTTCCATAAAATGAGAGGGTTGAACTAGATGCACTTCTGACTCCACAGAAATGTTTTTAAGAAAATGAGGTTGTATCATCATGAATTTATTGCATTTTTATATTTGTCAGGTGAACAGAGAACAGTCCTCTATATCCTACAAAAATTTAATCACTGTATTTATTTCCCTTTTTCTTATTCTATTATCTAAGACTACACACACACACACACACACACACACACACACACACACACACACACACACACACACCATCATTTGAAACTTTTTTTTTTCTTTTTCAAAAAGCAGAGACTGTTTGGCACCATTGGCTTCTCACATTAGCCCAGTCCCCTGTAAGAAGTAACACTGCTTCTCAGCAGAGGACTTAACAAGGTGAAGAACACAAAGCTGGCAATGAGCCTGGGCTGAGAATCAAGGCCAAACACAGGCCCATGAGATATAGAGCCAGCAAGCATTTTAGTATTGCTCCTGCTTGAGTTTCCCTGAACTTTGATAGGGCTGGCCAAGGTCACTGGGGTGATACTCTGCCTGATACTCTGAGGCAATCGATGGAGACACAAGGAGAATGGACCTATCACAGGAAGATATAACAAAGTTTTCAGGATCAGAACCTGGGGAAACTCACAACAGTGAAAGGGCCTTGAAATACTTATGTTAATTGGATGGGGGGAAAAACGCCTAGGATGAGATAGGATTTTTCTCCATCTTCTAGGAAAGCTTCTTTAACAATAAATAGGTAAAAAGGGTTCCTAAATGCCAGGTGTAGTAACATAAAGTTTCTGGGTACATAAATATACTCTGAATAGGGCAGCTAGGTGGCTCCATAATGCAGAAAGTTCCAGGCCTAAAATCAGGAAAACTGATCTTCCCAAGTTCAAATCCAGCTTTAGAAATTTACTAGCTATGTGATCCTGGGCAAGTTACTTAACCCTGTTTGCCTCAGTTTCTTTATTTGTAAAATGAATTGAAGAAGGAAATGAAAAGCTATTCCATATCTTTGCCAAGAAAACCCCAAATGGGATCACAAATAGTCAAACAACTGCAATGACTGAACAACAATAAGGAGATATGGCAGCTGGCAGAGGCAATGCTGATCTGAGACAGAATTGTCAGTAGACAAAAGTATTCTCCATAGAGAGGTAGAGAGGTATATAGCATGTTTGTTCTTGTTTGATTCTTGAAGAGGACCTTGACATCAGAGAAGCGATGTCATAACATGGGACTGAAATGGATGAGTATTGGACTTGTAGCCAGAAGTCACTTGAGTTTGAATCCCCCTTCTGGGGATTATCAACTCTGTGATTATTATAGTCATTTTAATCTTCCTAGACCCTGAGTTTACTTATCTATAGACTGGAAATAATAACATATTTCTGACAGGGGGGTTATAAAGACCAAACAAGATAACATCTATTATAAAACACTTTGTAGTACATAAAGTACTATATAAATGTCAGCTATTATTATTTCCTCAAATTATACTTTTTGCTTTCCTTTTCCCTTTTCCCTACCCCTCGGTGTTTTACTTCTGACCACCACCTCCCTCAAATACCCTCTCCTTTTACAGCCCATCCTCCTTTTTTATTCCTTTCCCTTTCTACTTCTGTTCTTTGTATTAGCCTGCACCTTTCCTTTCCCCTATATGTTTCTACTTCCCTATAAGATGAGATAAGTTTCTGTATGAAACTAAATATGTCTGATATTCTCTCTTTGGGCTAAATCTAATGAGATTAAGGTTCACACAATGCTCATCTGCCTCTCTTTCCTTCAATTGTAATAGGTCTTTTTTCCTCTTCATGAAATGCAATTTATCCCATTTTACCCACTCTTTCCTCTTCTTCCATGACAATCTCTTTTCCATCCCTCATTTCTTTTTTAGATCATCACAATGAAATCAAATTATACCTATACTCTCTAAGTATTCCCTAACAAAGATACAGTTCTCAAGAGTTAAACATGTCGTCTTCCCATATAGGAAAGTAAATTTTTTTAACCTTTAAAAAACATAATTTTTTTCCTTCCTTTTTATCTTTTTATGCTTCACTTGAGTTTTGTAAGGGAAGATCAAATTTTCTGTTTAGCTCTGCTATTTTCCTCAAAAATAAATGAAATTCATCTATTTCATTGAATGCCCATCTTTTCCCCAAAAGATAATACTTAGTTTTGCTGAATAGTTGATTCTTGGCTGTAATCCAAATTCCTTTACCCTCTGGAATATCATATTCCAAGTCCTTTGATTATTTAAAGTGGAAGCTACTAGGTCCTGGGTAATCCTGACTTTCATTTCTTCATATTTGGATTGTTTCTTTCTGGCTGCTTACAGTGTTTTCTCCTTGATCTGATAATTCTGGAATTTAGCTACAATATTCCTTGGGAGTTTATTTTGGGGTTTCTTTTAGGAACTTATCAATTAATTCCTTCAGTTTTACTCTCTGATTTTAGAATATCAGGGAAGTTTTCCCTGTGGATTTCTTGAAAGATATTATCAAAGCTCTTTTTTTCATCATAATTTTCAGGTCGTACAATAATTCTTAGATTTGTCTCTTTTGGATCTATTTTTCAGAGAAGTTTTTTCATGAAATATTTTTTCCAATAAGGTATTTTACATTTTTTGGTATTTTTCTTTTTTTCTTTTTTCTTTTTTTTTTTTTGGTTTTGTTTGACTGACTCTTGATATCTCATTGAGTCATTCACTTCTACTTGTTTAATTTTAATTTTTAGTGAATTGTTTTCTTCAGTTATCTTTTTTATGCCCTTTTGCATTTAGCCAATTGAACTTTTAAATGAGTTGTTTTGTTTATTGGATTTTTTTTTCCATTTCACAAATTTAGTTTTTCAAGGAGTTGTTTTCTTTTTCCATTTCATGAAATATTTTTAAGAAATTATATTTTTCTTTTGCTAAATATAGATATTATTTTCTTTATTAAAGCTTTTTATTTTTCAAACATATGTATGGACAATTCTTTAGCATTAGCTGTTGCAAAATCTTGTGTTCCAATATCCCCCTCCTTATCCACCACCTCCCTTAGATGACAAGTAGTTCAATACATGTTAAACATGGTAGAAATATATGTTAAATCCAATATACGCATGCATATTTCTACAATTATTTTGCCTCACTAGAAAAATCAAATCAAACCAGAAAAAAAGATAAGAAACAAAATAAAATGCAAGCAAATAACAACAAAAAGAGTGAAAATGCTATGTTGTGAACCATGCTCACCTCCCACAGTCATCTCTCTGGGTATAGATGGCTCTTTTCATCACTACACAATTGGAACTGGTTTGAATCATCTCATTATTGAAGATAGCTATGCCCATCAGAATTGATGATCATATAATCTTGTTGCCATGTGTCTCCTGGTTCTGCTCATTTCACTTAGCATCAGTTCATGTAAGTCTCTCCAGGTCTCTCTGAAATCATCCTGCTGGTTGTTTCTTAAGAATATTCATATAACATTCATATATCATAACTTGTTCAGCCATTCTCCAATTGATGCACATCCACTCAGTTTCCAGTTTCTTGACACTATGAAAAGGGCTGCCACAAACATTTTTGCATATATGGGTCCCTTTTCCTCCTTTAAAATCTTTTTAGGGTATAAGTCCCAACTTCCTCTATAGGAGACAGTGATTTTACATTGCCCTGGAGCTGGTGCTGCTGGCTTCTTTCTCATGCTGGGTGGGTGTGTCCAAGTCCCACATTATGCTGGGATTCAGGGGCTCACTATTTGCTTTCTGTAGTTGTGTTGGAGATCTCACAGCTAGTCTGCTGATCCACTAGCTACTGAACCAGGACAGAGTAGCCAACACTGCTGTATTTTGGCTAAAAGCCTCCCAAAAGAGTCCCCCAAAGCATGGTGGTTTCTTTACCCTGGGCTGCCCTGTGCTTCTCTCTATCTCCCTGTGCTGTGTTGTGCTGGGACGCTTTCCCCCTACCCCTCCTTGATTGAAATAGATCTTTCCTGAAGTTCTTCCAAAATACCATCTGCAGTTCAGAAGCTTCATCATTGTTGATCTGAGGGAAGACAGGAAGAGCTCAGACAAAGACCTGTATATTCTCCTCCATCTTGGCTCCAGCTATTATTCTTTCAAGATATTTCCTGGGTGTAATATGATGGCCCCAGCCCTTTAGATTCTCCTCTTCCCTAGGGCCCCAGAGAATCCTACTCATCTATATCTATATCTATATCTATATCTATATCTATATCTATATCTATATCTATATCTATATCTATATCTATATCTATATCTATCTATCTATGTATAGATAGATAGATAGATAGAAAGATATCTAGATATATCTATATCTATATATAGATAGATATATGGGCTTATCATAGAGCCCAAAATTATATCCACCTAATGCTTTGGTATTGGTAAAATATGTCTCTGAACCAGATCTCCAGAGGAGAGTTATACAAACTGCCTCCTGACCCCAATCAGTCAGTCTCCAGCCCTGAGGCAGATAACAGTGACCTATCAAGGACCCAGGGACAGCTAGGTGACCTTGGATTGAGTGCCAGGTCTGAAGTCTGGAAAAATCGCTCCCTGTATTCAAATGTGGTCTTAGACATTTACTAAATGTGTGGCCCTGGGCAAGTCACTTAACGATCAGTTTAGTCATCTGTCAAATGAGCTAAAGAGGGAAATGCAAAATGTTTTGATATCTCTGCCAAGAAAATATCAAATGGTATCATATAGGGTCAGGCAAGACTGGAAATGATTTGACAATAATAAGGATCCAAGGACAATCAAGGACCTAAGAAAAGTAAGAACATGACATCCAGATTCTATAACACCATCCAAGGGAATGACAGAGGGATCAGAAGTAGATTTCAAATTAATCTGAATGTAGTTGGATTTGAGCTATACCCAGGGGACCCCTGTAACTAGAGAATTTATTCACTCACAGATGCTTTCCATAGAAGAACAAGGATTTGGGGCTGAGGGATATCAAGAAGTCTAGAGAAACTTAAATGTTCAGCCCCTAGCAGCTGTCTTATTGGAAAATGAAATAAATGTCATTTTTTTTTGGTGCTGTAGCAGTAAAGTCAATATTGATTCTCAAGCTGAGAGGGAATGCAGTCTCCTATCAAATGAGAATCTCTCTTCAAGAACAAGGCAAGGCAAAGAATGAACAAGCTTCATTCCTTTCAAATGACCATTCATTTTGTGAGCAGTTTTTAACTATCATTTTTTTGAAATGAGAAAATCTATAGGCTCAAAACTTTGAGCATTTTCTCAACAAATCATTTCCTCTAACTCAAACAAATAGATTCAAATAGATTAAAATAAAATCTTCTGTACTTAGTACAAAGTCAGGGTAAGTATTAATTCTATACTGTAGGAAAAAAAAAAAAACACATAGCTTTGGATTCAGACAACCTGAGTTGAAATTCTAATTCTGATAACCACTACCAATAAGAACTTGGACAAGTGGACAAGTTATTTATCCTCTGAGACTATAGTGTCCTTCCTCTATAAATGAAGAGATTAGATTAGATGATGTAGGAAAAATAATTTATTATATTGTTTGGGAACATATTCTACTGTTTAAATCCAACTCTCGTGATAAAAAAT
Organism: Sminthopsis crassicaudata; assembly: GCF_048593235.1. Classification (NCBI taxonomy): domain Eukaryota; kingdom Metazoa; phylum Chordata; class Mammalia; order Dasyuromorphia; family Dasyuridae; genus Sminthopsis; species Sminthopsis crassicaudata. Next base: position 434,734,816 of record NC_133617.1, read on the forward strand.
TATATATACCTAGAATGTTGTGTTGATTCAAGTAATTCTCTAGAAATGCTGGAGATGGCTACAAGGTACTTAGACTTCCCCTAGGTGCTGATTTTACCCTAAGCATTCTTGTTTGGGAATTCCCATAGCCAGGATTTATTTTTAATCCACTAAAGCTTATATTTTGTGTACCCTGGTCTTTGGGCTTTACTTATTCATGTATTTATCTCAATCTACTAAATTGCCCTCTCAACAAAATTGTTTGACCATGTAGATATGTGCATGTGTGGGCAGGAGAGGGACTATATACCTCCTTTGACCAGCTCCCTTCTACTAAAGAAACCAATAAATGGTTTTCTAAAACTATTTCATTGAGTTGATGCCCACCAGTTGGGAGAATGGCTGAATAAGTTATGGTATATTAATGTAAGGGAATATTATTGTTCTATAATTAATGATGAGCAGGATGATTTCTGAAAAGACATGAACTACTCTTGAGTGAAAGGAGCAGAACAACAGAACATTGTACACAGTAACAAGTTTACATGATGATAAATTGTGATGGATTTGGCTTGTTTCAATAATGCAATGATTTAAGACAATTCCAATAGACTTGGGATGGAATATGCCATCCACATCTAGAGAAAAGACTATCAAGACTGAATGTGGATCACAGCATAGTATTTTCACCTTTGTTGTTTGTTTGCTTTTTTTTTTTTTTCTTTCTCATGTTTTTTCCCCTTTTCTTAACTTACATCAGATTTCTTGCTGTCTTGGGGGAAAAGGAAGGTAAGGTTTGCAGTAGTCCTCAAACTTTTTAAATAGGGGCCAGTTCACTGTCCCTCAGACTGTTGGAGGGCCGGACTATAGTAAAAACAAAAACTGACACTCTTTTTTTTTTTTTTTTTTTTTTTTTTTTTATTATATATATATATATATATTTTATAATATTATCCCTTGTATTCATTTTTCCAAATTACCCCCCCTCCCTCTATTCCCTCCCCCCGACGACAGGCAATACCATACATTTTACATGTGTTACAATATAGTCTAAGTACAATACATGTGTGTGAGTATCATTTTCTTGTTGCACAATAAACATTAGAATCCGAAGGTACATGCAACCTGGGCAGACAGATATTAGTGCTAACAATTTACATTCCCCTCCCAGTGTTTCTTCTCTGGGTGTATCTACCTCTGTCCATCATTGATCAACTGGAAGTGAGTTGGATCTTCTTTATGTTGAAGATTTCCACTTCCATCAGAATACATCCTCATACAGTATTGTTGTTGAAGTGTACAGTGATCTTCTGGTTCTGCTCATTTCACTCAGCATCAGTTGATTTAAGTCTCTCCAACCCTCTCTGTATTCCTCCTGCTGGTCATTTCTTACCGAGCAATAATATTCCATAACTTTCATATACCACAATTTACCCAACCATTCTCCAACTGATGGACATCCATTCATCTTCCAGTTTCTAGCTACAACAAAAAGAGCTGCCACAAACATTTTGGCGCATATATGTCTCTTTCCGCTCTTTAGTATTTCTTTGGGATATAATCCCAGTAGTAGCGCTGCTGGGTCAAAGGGTATGCACAGAAAAACTGACACTCTTGTCTCCGCCCCTCAGCCCATTTGCCATAACCCGGTGGGCCGCATAAACGTCCTCAGCCTGGGGCATCTGGCCCGCGGGCCATAGTTTGAGAGCCCCTGGTTTGGAGGTAGAACAATTTGGAACATAAAGCTTTAAAAAAATAACTTTTGGAAATTATCTTTACATGTATTTGGAAAAATAAGATACTATTTGTTTGAATAGTATCTTATTTTTCCAAATACATGTAAAGATAATTTCAAAGAAAGATAAATTCAAAGAAATAAAGCTATTTCAGATTTTGGGATTTGTTCTCATGAATGATAATGGCTTCTGAGGTGCCTATCTATATATTTTTATTTAATGGGAACTTGTGTCAAAGCTAGTGGGCTCTACAATCATAAGCCTGGACCTATTTAGTAATAGGGATTGTCAATCAAATTCTCTTCCCTATTTGTCATGAATCCACCTAACATTGGAGGATACTAAGGGCTTTCAGATATCAAAGCTTTCAGTGTCAGAGAACTGGTTTTTTCTCTCCCCTTCCTTCCATCTTTTTTGAAGGAATTCATCAAGTTTGTATGAAGTTCCTATTATGTGTCAGGCAATCTGGGCACACAGAGACAAACACTAAAAAATCTTAACCCTCAAAGAAAGGAGAAACTAGATGATACAGTGAATAAAGAGTAGGTCCTGGAATACAGATAGAGCACTGGATTCATTATCAGGAAGACTCATTTCCTTGAGTTCAAATTTTACCTCAGACATTTCCTAGCTGTGTGATTATGGGCAAGTCACTTAACTCTGTTCACCTCAGTTTCCTCATCTGTATAATAAGCTGAAAAAGGAAATGCCAAACTACTCCTGTATCTTTACCAAATTCCCCCCCCCCAAAGAAAAACCCAAATGGGGTCACAAAGTCAGGCATGACTGAAGTGACTCAAAAACAATCCTCAAAGAGTATGTACAGTCTAATGGGAGAGAAAACACAGATTGCTAAATGTATATTTATTTATAAACATAGATATAATATAAAGTAATTAGTGAGAATGTAGAACTGAAGGAGATGAGAAAAGCTTCAACTGGAGTCAAACTGGCTATCTATCTGGATTCAATATTGAAGCTTCTAGAGCAACATAGTGATATGGTCTAAACTATACTTTAGAATAACAATTTATAAGTATGTAGAGTAATAAGTGGAGAGGAGGCAGGGTGGATTCAAGAAGATCATTTGTGCTATTTTCATAACTAAGGCAATGGGTGATAAGATATTAATGGGGGCATATAAGTGAAGAGAAGAAAAGATATATAAATGATGATGGGGAGGTAGTATTGGTCAGCTTTGGCCTTTGACTCAATATGGACAAATTGTAGGATGAGGAACAGGGAATCCAAATGAGTAGAAGAATAGAAATGAGGATATCACTCCTCATGGCTGTTAAGATCTAATTAATTTATGGACTTTGCATATGACTATGTAGTCAAAATCTTTCCTGGACCCAAATTCTGCTTGAAAATCTCTAGTTAATTACCTTAATGTGTGGTTCATTGATTTACTTCTAACTCGAGGCTAATTCATAGAAAATCTTAATTAGAATATTAGAAATAAGTAAAGTGAATAGCATCCCTATACCCAATAAAGATGTGATTCCATCCTGACAGATTTTGCTCAGGTTAGGTAGCCAACCCTCCGGGGTAGGTAGGCCAGAATACAAAAGTTTAGCAAGGGATCCATTCACATGAAAAACCTGGTAGTGGTTGTGTCCAGGTTGTTGATGGAGTAAAGTAAGCCATCTGAGTTATTGACTTCTGTCATTCTCTCCTAAGACACCATAAGGTCTGAAGGCACATTCCATCTGGTGTTGAGAACTGGTCCAGGTGCCATCTCAGGTTATTTCCAGTACTCTATTTGAGTTTATTTATTTCTCACCAGTAAGTTTGTACTTGTATGTGTGTAGTAAGGAGAGAACACAGGAAGAAATTTTTTTCTTTTCTTTTCTTTCTTCCTTCCTTTCAAGGGTCAAGTGAGGGAAAAGAACATTAATAAGTCCCTTTATTTTATTTAGTTCAAAGATAATGAGACATCATCTAATAAGTATAATAATGCAAAGGATATTGGAATGGGCAAACTTTTAATATAAACAACTTTAGAGAAATCCCTTATCCCCTCCTGAAAAATTGGGTTTGATAATATGTCGACTCTGTGCTACTTATATAACTTGGAGAGTTATGCAGCCTAAATCCTCTAACTGTGAAGAAAAGTAAAAGTTCTAGACAAATTCAGAGAATTATTATTCTTAGACACTAGAGAGAGAGCAGAAACAAATGATTAATTCAGTCTGGAAACCAAAACATAGACATTATCATAGCATAAATATTAATTGTACAAGATCACCCACCACTTACCTGAAGAAATTTCCTGAGACAAAGTAAGTAGGGCCAATAAAGAGATAAAAACAAACAAAGAGGGTAAAAGAAAGTGTGGAGAGCTAGATGGTACAGTGGATAGGGTGCTGGACCTGGAAGACTCATCTTGCTGATATCAAACCCCAGCCTCACATATTTACAATCTATATAACCCCAAACAAGACACTTTACTCTGCCTCAGTTACTCATCTATAAAATAAGCAGAAAAAAATTGGCAAACCACACCAGGATCTTTGACAAGAAAACTCCAAATGATGTCATGAAGTGTCAGACATGATTGAAAAACAAGTGAGTAAAGAAGAAGTTTGGAGAATTGTGTAAATTTATTTTTCTTAAAGTGCCATGCCCCTGGACCTAACCACTTTGTACTATCTCAAAATCTCTGATTATTTCATTGATAGTCTAGTGACTCATCTGGTCCTGTGCATACCAGTACCCACCATTGGGTTTTCTTTATACAACTTAACTTACTTACCGCCTGGTAGATAAGTTACACTACATTATGCTACATTACAGAGAAAAAATATCATCAGCACTGATTCATGATGATTAATAAGTTTAGCTGAGGCTCATGAACTTTCAAACATCTTCCCATTAAGGAAGTTAATGGTTCAGGCTAGGTATATATATATATATATATATATATATATATATATATATATATATATATATATATATATATATATATATATATATATATATATACCTAGCAGGGTATTAGCTGTCCTCTGTCCTTGAGATATTTCTGGTCTTGTGACAAAGGTCATAATTATAAGGTGATAGGAGTTAAGGTGCCTTACAGATCAATCATTTATTAAGTACTTTCTATGTAAGTATGAAAAGGAGTGGGATATAAAGAGCAGACTTGAAAGACCTAAATTCTAATCCCATTTCTAATATATTCTGACTGTCCCTTGATTTTTTTGTTGTGTTGCTCATTTGTATCCAACTCTTCATGACCCCATGGTCCACATCACACCAATAGCATGGGATTTTCTTGGAAAAAATACTTGAGGGATTAGCCATTTCCTTCTCAGGCAGAGGTTGTTACTTGATCAGAGTCACATAGCCAGTTAAGTATTTGAGGTAGGATTTTAACTTTAATCTTGCTGACTCCATGCTCAGTGATTTATTGATTGAGCCATGTACCTGCTTTCTTAATGCTCTTGCTATATTGTTCAGTCATTTCAATTGTGTCCAATTCTTTGGGTTCTCATTTGAGACTTTTTTGTGAAAGATAATGATGAGGTTTGCCATTTTCACTGAATTACCTAACCTTTCTTTATGCTGTAGGAAATTCTTAAAGGTGATGACGAAAGATAGAAAGGAATACTCCAACAATGGGATATAGCCTGTGCAAAGGCAAAAAGATCAGAAAGAGAAATACCCATTGATGAAGATTTGAGCTAAGTTTTGAAAGATAGCTAATATTTGTTTAGTACATTGAAATTTGAAAAATATTTTATATGTTGTCTAGTTTAGTTATACTTTAGTTAGTTTAGTTAAACTTTACATATCATATTGGATCTTCTTAATAACCCTATAAAATAAATACCATGAGTATTATCGTTCATATTTCTATGTAAGTAAACTGAGGCTTAGGGTGATTAAATGAATTTCTCATGAGCAAATATCCAGGCTGAAGTTCATCAGATCATAAATCAACAGTAATTCATAAAATAGATAACTTTGATTATATTAAATTAAAAAAACTCTTATACAAACAAAACCAATGTAACAAAGAATAGAAGGAAAGCAGAAAGCTGATAAACAATCTTTACAGCAAGTATCTGATAAAGGTCTCATTTCCCAAATATATAGAAAACTGACTTAAATGTATAAGCATACAAGTCATTCCCCAATTAATTAATGGTCACAGAATATGAACATGTTTTCAGGTGAAGAAATTGAAGCTATTTATAAGCATATGAAAAAGTACCCCAAATCACTTTTAGAGAAATTATTATTAAAATAACTCTGAAGTATTACCTCATACCTATCAGATTAGCTAATATGACAGAAAAGGAAGATAAAAAAATGATAGAGAGGATTGGGAAAATTGGGACAGTAATGTACTGTTGGTAGAGTTTTAAACTGATCTGACCATTCTGGAGAGCAATTTGGAGCAACCAAACTGTGCCTTTTGATAAAGCATTTCCACTACTACATCTATATTTCAAAGAAATCATAAAATGGGGGAAAGGACCTACATGTGCAAAAAGATTAATAGCAGCCTTTTTCATGGTGGCAAAATATTAGAAATTGAAGGAATGCCCATCCCTTGGGAAATATTTGATCAAGTTGTGGTATATAAATGTAGTGGAAATGTATTGGAATATAAATATACAATAAAAAATAATGAAGAGGTAGATTTCTGAAAAACCTTGAAAGAAGTGTCTAAACAATGATACAAAAAGAAATTAGCACAACCAAGAAAATATTGTACACAGTATCAGCAACAAAGTTGATAATTAATTATGAATGACTCCACTCTTCTCAGTAACATAATGATCCAAGACTAATACAAAGGACTCACAAAGGACAATGATCTCCATAACCAGATAAAGAACTAAAGGATTCTGAGTGCAAATCAAAACATACTTTTTACTTATTTTATTCTCTTTTTTGTGGCTTTTTCCCTTTTGATTTGTTTCTTCTTTCAATGCTGTGACTAATATGAAAATATGTTTTGCATGGTGGCACATTATAACCTATATCAAATTTCTACCATTTGCAGAAGGGGTGAGGGAGGAAGAAAGGGAGGGAAGGGGGGGAAATTGGAACTCAAAAACTAGTAAAAATGAATGTTATGACAAATACAGAAATATGGTTAGAAGAATTACACATGTTTAAACTATATCAGATTGCTTGCTGCCTTGGGGATGGGAGAAAGGGAAAGATAGGGAGAAAAATTTTGGAACACAATATCTTGCAAATGATGAAAACCATTTTTGCATGTATTTTGAAAAATAAAATATTATTAAAATAATAATTAAGAAAAATAAAATACATTATACTTACCAAACAAATAAAAATGTTTAAAAATTGTCTTGACATGTAATTCAGAAAAAAACATACTTTAAAAAGGGGGAATTAAAAGTAATTCAAATACTATTTCATTTCTGGCAACTATTATTTTGCAGAATTTTAGGCAAAAGAACTTACAGGTATCCAAATGATAAGACTATCATTTCGTATAAATAAAAGGAGACAGTGGTTTGTATCTCAAGCTTCATCTAGCATTATCTTGCTGCTCCAGCAGCATTCAAGTTTTACTTTGTTACTTTAAATTGGTCAACTTAGACAAATTCAACTCCCATTAGAATCTTTCTTTCCTCAGCTATAATATGAATAAATTAACTTAAAGTCAATTCTAGCTCTAAAGTCTATGATATTAAGTCTAAGTCAGAAAGACAGAATAGGATGCATAATAGAAAGCTAGCCTCAAGGTCAAGAAGGATGGATGTAAGTCCTGTCTCTAAAACATACTGACTATGTGACTCTGGGCCAGTTATTTAACCTCTTAGTGCTCCTGGCAATTTCCTCAGACCATACATTGCAAAGTAAGTGTCATTCTCCAGCAATAGAGAAATATTCTCACTGGGAATTACCAATACCAATGCAATCATAATAATAGTCTCTTCTCTACCACACTACCTTAAAGTAATGGAGTAAGGAATATCAATCTATATATTTATACTATACATCTATGACCATATGTACACACATATATATATATATTCATGTCTATACATACCTATGTACAGATACATGTATGTACAGCATACATATACATATACACACATGTATGTATGTTTGTGTATATGTGTATACTTTTTCAAGGAAACTAGGACGCCGTCTCCTCATTTGTATAATGAAGGACATAATGATTTCAGAGTTCCTTTCCATTCCTAAAACTGCCTCTGGCATTTATTCCTCATAGCACACTCATCCTCCCAAGCCCCTCACAATGGAAAAAATGGGGCCCTTCACAGTGACAGGCTCAGAGCCAGTGAAGAGGAGGTGTTGGGTGGTGTTTCATTCTGTCAGCTTCTTTTCTCTAAAGGGCAACGTTGTCACTCACAGTTTATCTCACTGTGAACTTTCCTTAATGGTTCGGTTGGATTCAGGCTCAGATTAATCATAGTGGGTAATAGGCAGCACGATAAACTCATCACTAATTAATTGGCAGTGTCACAAGACACCATATTCTCTGGTACGGGAGATCTAGTTCTAAATTGGTTTTGCTTCTTTCTGTATCCTAACATTGAATTTGCTATTTTCTTGGTGTGGACGTCATGGTTAATGAAGTGGATTGATATCCATGAAGAGGAAGAATAATTGTAAGAGTCAATATATGAATAATATTTGTTCTCTATTCTCAAACTGAAGACTCTCTTTAAATAGAAAATTTCTGTCTTGATTACAAACATCCTGAAAATGTTTGCATTTTTAAAAATATATATTTTTTCATTTCACACACAATAAGGCCTGAATCCACAGTAGTTAACATCTCATTGGGATGGAGGAGAGGGAGTATGTGTCAACCAGAATTCAAAGGTGAGAAGATCTTTGATATCACACTAAAACATATTCATGGACTTAAAAGTGTCATGTTCTGTTATAAAGAGAGCTGTAATTTCATTGTGAGAGCATGCTCAGCATGTGGAAAGAACATTGAATCTTTATTTATTTAGAAGCAGAAGAGACCTGAGAGGCCAGATAATCACTATTCTAGTAGTGTGGTAGAGGTAGCTTCTATCTCTGGTGAGAGCAGATTAATTTTCAACATGAGCATTTATATCTTGGAAATCCACAAAATATAAGGTAGGGTTTAATTTATTGTTTTGTGGGGTATCTAGACTTAAGTGATGGAGAAAATGTTAATGAAAATTAATCTTAAAGTGTGTAATTCATACATTTTTTCTGGAGACCAGGTTGTTAAATATTTACTAATACACTTCACTCATTTACAGATGAGGAGCTAAAGACCACAAATATTAAATAATTTGTTTCAGAAGCAGTGAGTAGCTGAGCCCAGATTTAAACGTATGTCCTTTGACTTTAATTATAATGTTTTTTATATTGTATTGCATAGCATCTGATTTGAATTTGAAATTAGAAAATCTATTCTGAGTCCCAATACTATCTTTTATAGCCCATGAAACTATAAACAAGTACTTTCTCTGAATGTCAGTTTCTTTTTTTTTTTTTTTTTTTTTTTTTTTTTATAAATTGAGGATAACCATGCTTATACCACCTACCTCATAGGGTCATTTGGAGAAATAAAAGAAGTATAACCGAGGTCATGATTAGAAAATAATGAGTCTCCTGAAGTAGTTCAAAGCATTCAAGTTCACATTATTTGCACTTAAAATTATGTACAATTTAATAATTGGTTTTAGTCCCAATGGAAATATGGGTGAGAATTCAAATAACTCAGCTACTTCAGGGAATTCACAATTCACATTGACTTGACTAGGATCCAGCTGATGTTAAAGGACTGTGTAAATGCAAGCTGTTGTTATTAGTATTCTGCTTAAGTCCTGCTTTGATAGCTCCTTGTGGCATGGAAGTTATCATGGGGTCTCTGTGATTAGGATATCTGGTCACAGTCTCCTGAATATTCCACCAGGATAGACAAGGATAGAATATGAGTTGAGACATAGATTATATGAAACATAGATCTTAGGATCAGTCTTCCTAAGTTAAGAAATACCCAGCAGGCCATGAAGATCATTTACAAAGGCCTAAAGGGATGATCAGTTATGATGGCAATGGTAATCACTATTAATGAAGTTATGGATCCTTGAAATATTGAAGTATTATTTAAATGTTCATTTCCTTGAACTTGATATCTCCATCTATTCAATGAAGTTAATTATATTTTGAGTAGCTCTAGGATTTTTGGAAACTTCCTCCAAAAATGAAGACCTGCAACTCATCTGCCACTTTTCTACACTATAGCCTCATGTTAATTAGGATAGTTTAGATGAATTAGAACCTTACATTTATTCCTTCCATATCATCAAAGAGCTAAGTTGAGTTGTTAATTCCCATAGAGAAGAGATAGATGAAAATAGCATGGCCCTCCTTAAAATGTGATTTTTTTTTTATAGTAGTGAGGAATTAGAAACAAAATAGTTTCCCACTAATGGAAGAATGGTTAAACACCCTTGATGTATAAACAAGATCTAAACTCTCCATAGAGCCTCTATTTATTATCATGTATACAAAATAGTTTGCACAATGTCTTCACCATTAGATGATGAGCATTCTGGGAGCAAGAACCATCATTCACCTTTCTTTACATCCTTAGTATTTAGAGCAGTGCCTAGCACATAATGGTTGCTTTTAAAAATACATTGCTAAAATAGTGACTATAGCAATCTAGTATTTGACAAATCCAAATACCCCAATAAGAATTCTCTAGTTGACAAAAACTGCTGAGAAAATTAGAAACTAGTATGGCAGAAAGTAGGCATAGATCCACATCTAACACTATATACAAAGATCAGGTCGAAATGGGTCCATGATTCAGACATAAAAAATAATATTATAAATAAATTAGAAGAACATTGGATAGTTTACTTCTCAGACCTGTGGAGGAGGAAAATATGTGTGACCAAAGAAGAATAGAGATTGTTATTGATCACAGAATAGATAATTTTGATTATATTAAGTTTAAAAGTTTTTCTACAAATAAAACTAATGCAGACAAGATTAGAAGGGAAACAATAAACTGGGAAAACATTTTTATAGCCAAAGGATCTAATAAAGGCCTCATTTCTAAAATATATAGAGAATGGACTCAAATTTATAATAATTCAAGTCATTCTCCAATTGATAAATGGTCAAAGGATATAAACTATTTTCAGATGAAAAAATTGAAACTATTTCTAGTCATATGAAAAGGTGCTCCAAATCACTATTGATCAGAGAAATACAAATTAAGACAACTCTGAGATACAACTATACACCTGTCAGACTGACAAAGATGACAGGAAGTGATAATGAAAAACATTGGAGGGGATGTGGGAAAACTGGAACACTGATACATTGTTGGTGGGATTGTGAATGGATTCAGCCATTTAAAAGACCAGTTTGGAACTATGCTCAAAAAGTTATCAAACTGTGTATACCCTTTGATGCAGCAGTGGATCTATCCATACTGGGATGGAAAGGGACTCACATGTGCAAAAATGTTTGTGGGAACCCTCTTGGTAGAGGCAAGAAACTGGAAACTGAGTGGGTGCCCATCAATTGGAGAATGACTAAATAAATTGTGGTACATGAATGCTATGTTTTCCTGTCCATTAGGTCTATATTACCCATCTAAACATTCCAAAAGATAAGATTGTAAAGGGCTGAAACTCTTGAGTTAATGCACTGAGGTCAGAACAATAGAGCACTTAAGGCTAATTACCAATTGGACAATACTCTATAAGAATATGCTTGGAAAATGGCCCTTCCCACTAGCTTGTGCTGGACCAATCATTTGGCGTATACAGAGAATTGTAGGAGGGACTACAGGGTAGAGTAAGACTAGCCAGGGTCACTTCTGGGTGGGAGATGAAGAGGTGAGGTCACAGAGATTCTGCATCCATCCCCTTAGCTGCTACTGCTAAAGACCAAGAATAAAGACCAAGGACTTTTGCTTATCCTGACTCTGGCTGATTCTAAGGTATCCAGGGTGCTAACGCAGTCATCACATAAGACTATCTCAGATACCTAATTGACATCTTTACTTCTGTTTGTTCAGACATCCTGACTCTGGCTTCCTAGTAAGAATTTATAGTTCTACCCCGCCCCCATCCTGCTAGAATCAAATTTATGGTCCTGAAACTTCCCGCTCTTTGCTTCCTGCCTTATTATTACTGTTCTATAAGAATATTATTATTCTGTAAGAAATGATCAGCAGGATGATTTCAGAGAGGCTTAGAGAAACTTACATGAACTGATGCCAACTGAAATGAGCAGAACTAGGAGATCATTATACACAGCAACAACATAATCTAAGATGGGTCAATTCTGATGAACATGGCTCTCTTCAACATTGAGATGATTCAAACCAGTTCGATTTGTTCAGTGATGAAGAGAGCCATCTACACCTAGAGAGAGAATCATGGGAACAGAGTGTAGAACACAACATAGAATTCTCACTCTCTCTGTTGTTATTTGCTTATATTTTCTTTTCTTTCTCAGTTTTTCTTTTTCTTCCTTCTTGATCTGATTTTTCTTGTGCAGCAAGATAACATAGCAAGATACATAGATATATATTGGATTTAACACATATTTTAACATATTTAACATGTATTGGACTACCTGCCAGCTAGGGGAAGGGGTGGGGGAAAGAGGGGAAAATTTGGAACAAAAGATTTTGCAAGGGTCAATGTTGGAAAAATTACCCACGCATATATTTTATAAATAAAAAAACTTTAATAAAAATAATAAAAAAAAATTTAAAAATGCATTGTTAGGGGCAACTAGGTGGCACAGTGGATAGAGGGCTTGAAGTCAAGAGGATCTGAGTTCAAATCTGACCTCAGACACTTAACACTTCCTAGATGCATGATTCTGGACAAGTCACTTAACCCCAATTGCCTCAATAAAAAAGAAAAAAATGCATTGCTAACTGACAAATGGGAATAAGTCAGTCATGTCCATTTCTACAAGCACATGTAATTGGGTGGAATGTTAGAAAATGGCAAGAAAAGAGGATGAGAAAATAAGTGAGCAAAGGAAATCAGAATTGACATTGTAGTATTTCCTCATTGCATCAAATATCTTCTGGCACATATTGACTAGTTTAAAGTGGATAATTTACTTATCCTCTCAGTATTCTAGTAAAGTGAGACAATAAGTTACAAAGAAGAAACAGATATCAATAAAGAGGTAGTTTCTGTATCCAGCAATGGTCTATTAGTTTAGACTGGATTAGAACAAATCCAGTTCTTATTCCTGTTTCCAACAAAAAAACTATTGTTTCACTTTAAGGTTGGGTCATTCTTGAAGTCTGCCATAGTATTCCATAATAATCTTGAGAAAAATTTCTTTTGACTAAAGGAATTTATTTTTCCACTTAATCGAATTTCCCCCCAATTACATGTAAATATTGTGCTCAATTTTTACTTTTATAAGATTTTTTATTTCCATTTTTTTCTCTGCCTCCCTTCTCTCCCCTTTCCCCAAGATGGCAAGTAATCAGATATAGGTTATGCATGTACAATCATATTAAATTTATTTTAATTTAAATTTAAAGAAATTTAAATTAATATATGTTTCATTCTTAATGTAGGAACTCCAAAGAGATCTCATAGATTAGGTGTTCCTGATTCTAGATCCATAGATTCTAGATCAATCAACCATCTGTTAGTTATTGTTGGTTATTGTTGGCTGGGAAAGAAAGGAACTAAAATTATTATATGATTGATGTAAAAAACATATCCTGAGAAAGTTATTTCTAGCAAGACAGATTGGTGCCTGCTTTGCAATGTGCAGAGTTGTCTGGTGGCACTGTGAGGTTCATGGACATCAAGGCAATACCTCAGAAATGAAACTGAACCAAGTCTTCCTGACTCCAAGGCCAGATACATACTTCCATTCTGCCTTGCATATAGTTGATGCTTAATAAATGATAACTGAATTGGTAACTTTTTACTCCCCACATTTCAACTCTTTTTCAAGCATTTTGAAAAATCACAATAGCTAACATTAATGCAATTTTTTTTCTTTTTATTAAAGTTTTTTTTTTTATTTTTCAAAACATATGCATGAACAGTTCTTCAACATTAGCTCTTCCAAACCTTGTATTCCAATTTTCCCTCCTTTCCCCCATGCCCACCCCTTGATGGCAAGTAGTTCATATATATTAAACCATGGTAGAAATATGTGCTAAATCCAATATATGCATACACATTTCTACAATTATCTTGCTGCACAAGAAAAATCAAACCAGAAAAAAAGAGAAGCAAAATATGCAAGCAAACAACAACGGAAAGAATGAGAATACTATGTTGTGGTTAACACTCAGTTCCCACTGTCCTCTCTCTGGGTGTAGATGGCTCTTTTCATCACTACCCAATTGGAACTGGTTTGAATCATCTCATTATTGAAGAGATTCACATCCATCAGAATTGATGATCATATAACCTTGTTGCCATGTATAATGATCTCTTGATTCTGCTCATGTCATTTAGCATCAGTTCATGTAAGTCTCTCCAGGACTCTCCAAAATCATCCTGCTTGCTGTTTCTTACAGAACAATAATATTCCTTAACATTCATATACCATAACTTGTTCAGCCATTCTCCAATTGATGCATATTCACTCAATTTCCAGTTTCTTGACACTACCAAAAGGGCTGCCACAAACCTTTTTGCCCATGTGAGTCCCTTTCCCTCCTTTAAGATCTTTTTGGGGAATAAGTCCAGTAGTAGCATTGCTAGGTCAAAGGGATGTACAATTTGATAATTCTTTGGGTTGGATCTGTTCATAGTTCCACCAACAACATATTAGTGTCCCAGTTTTCCCACATCCCCTCCAACATTCATCATTATCTTTTCCTGTCATCTTAGCCAATCTAACAGGTGTGTAGTGGTATCTCAGAGTCGTCTTAATTTGCATTTCTCTGATCAATAGTGATTTGGAGTACTTTTTCATATGACTAGAAATAGCTTCGATTTCTTCATCTGAAAATTGTCTGTTCATATCTTTTGATCAATTGATTATCAATTGAAGAAAGGCTTGAATTCTTATAAATTTGAGGCAATTCTCTATATATTGTAGAAACAAGCCTTTATCAGAACCTTTGAATGTAAAAATGTTTTCCTAGTTTATTGCTTTCTTTCTAATCTTGTCTGCAGTAGTTTTGTTTGTACAAAAACTTTTTGACTTAATATAATCAAAATTATCTATTTTGTGATCAATAATGATCTGTAGTTCTTTGGTCACAAATTTCTTCCTCCACAGATCTGAGAGGTAAACTTTATTATATTCTTCCAATTTGTTTATAATATCATTCTTTATGTCTATATCAGGGACACATTTTGTCCTTATCTTGGTATATGGTGTTAAGTGTGGGTCAATACTAGTTTCCAATTTTCCTAACAGTGTTTGTCAAATAGTAAATTCTTATCCCAAAAATTGGAGTCTCTGGTTACTACATCATTGACTATTTTTTCCTTTGAACCTAACCTATTCCATTGGTCAACTATTCTATTTCTTAGCCAGTACCAAATAGTTTTTATGACCACTGCTTCATAATATAGTTTTAGATCAGGTATAGCTAGGCCACCTTCATTTGCTTTTTTTCCCATTAATTCCCTTGAAATTTTTGATCTTTTGTTTGTCCAGATGAATTTTGTTGTTGTTTTTTATAGGTAAGTAAAATAGTTTCTTGGGAGTTTGATTGATATAGCACTAAAATAAGTAAATTAGTTTAGGTAGTATTGTCATCTTTATTATATTCGTTCAACCTATCCAAGAGCACTTGATATTTTTTTCAGTTGTTTAGATCTGACTTTATTTGTGTGGAAAGTATTTTGTAGCTATGGTCATATAGTTCCTAACTTTCCCTTGGTCTATAGATTCCCAGAGGTAATTAGTCTGTATTGCTCCACTCCTATTGTCTAGATTCACATTCTACCTTTTCCTTCCATTCCCACTTAATACAGACTTTGCCAAAAAAAAAAAAAAAAAAAAAAAAAAAAAAAAAAAAAAAACACCTTTAGACCAGGCTAATCAAATGGGATAGAAAAAGAAATAATTTAAAAGTCTTTATATTTGAAAATTATTAGGGTGAGTGACCTCTTTTAAAGTCACTTCAGCTGATTAATTGTCAAGAAAAAAATTGTCATCATAAATACATTGACAAGAAAAAATGAAATTTCTCAAGTAATGGCACCTATTTTTAACATAATAAAAGACATCAATAAAACTGGATGCCAAATTGTCTCCTCCTTAAAGTAGGACACATAAACACTTTATTTATAATCAATGTGAACTTGAAAGCATCACCAGAGTGGAATTTTTAATGGGCTAGCAACCCAAATTTGAAGACATAAGCTAATAAAAAGGGAGAGTTGAGGCAAAATTCCATTTAACTAGAATCTGAGATGCTCATAAACTCAGTAGATTTTGAGGGAGCATATTTTATATACTAAATTTTGAGACTATGAATGAAATATAAATAAGCTGCTAAGATGAAAGAAACATTAGAAATGGAAGAAATCTCCTACTCATACACTCATATTAGAGATGGAGAAACTGAGACCAGCAAGAGACAAAAGATAAACTCAATGCTATAGTTTGCTTAAAGCTGAGTTGAAACTTTAACTCTTTTCATTATAGTATATATTCAGGAGTATCAAGTTTGATTTTATAGAATCATACAAATAGAGAAGGAAAGGACTGGAATGAGATAGTACTTTGATGAGTCCAGCCCTTCATTTTGTAGATAAGGAAACTGGATTCCAGAGATTAAGCAATTTGCTCAGTGATACACAGTTACTGGGACTTTAACTCAGGTATCTGGAATTCCAAATTCAGCATTCTATGTATTATGTATGCCATTCTGTATCTTGATGTTTCATGTATATTATTCTCTTTTCATAGTTTATAGGAAAAATTAAGGGTGAAATAAGGTTGTCCATTATCACCATTACTATTCAATATTGTATTAGAAATGAATTAGAAATTAGAAACATTAGAAATGTTAGCCTTGGCAATAAGATAAGAAAAAAGAGATTAAAGGAATTAGAATGGTAATGAGGAAACCGAATTATCACTCTTTGAAGATGACATGATGGCATACTTAGACTAGTATCCTACAGAATCAACTAAAAAACTACTAGAAACAATTCACAGCTTTAGCAAAGTTGCAGGATACAAAATAAATCCACATAAATCATCAGCATTTTTATATATTGCCAACAAAATCCAGCAGCAAGAGAAACAAAGAAAAATTCCATTTAAAATAACTGTCAATAGTATAAAATATTTGGGAATCTATCTGCCAAGGGAAAGTCAGGAACTATATGACCACAACTACAAAACACTTTCCACACAAATAAAGTCAGATCTAATCAGTTGGAAAATTATCAAATGTTCTTGGATAAGTCAAGTGAATATAATAAAAATTATAATACTACCTAAATTAATCTACCTTATTTAGTGCCATACCAATCAAATTCCCAAGAAATTATTTTACAGATCTAGAAAAAATAATAACAAAGTTCATCTAGAAGAACAAAACATCAAGAATTTCAAGGGAATTAATGGAAAAAATGCCACTGGAGGTGGCCTAGCTTTGTCAGACCTAAAATTACATTATAAAGCAGCAGTCAACAAAACTATTTGGTATTAGTTAAGAAATAGAGTAGTCAAAGACCCCAGCTTTTGAGATAAGAATTTACTATTTGACAAAAACTGCTAGGAAAATTAGAAACTAGTATGGCAGAAACTAAGCAGTGATCCACACCTAACACCATATACCAAGATAAGGTCAAAACTGGTTCTTGATTTAGCCATAAAGAGTGATATTATAAGAAAATTAGAAGAACATAGGATAATTTACCTCTCAGAATTGTGGATAAGGAAGGAATTTGTGACCAAAGAAGAATTGGAACTCATTATTGAATACCAAATAAATAATTTTGATTATGTTAAGTTAAAAAGGTTTTGTACAAACAAAACTAATGCAGACAAGATTAGAAGGGGAACAATAAATTGGGAATACATTTTTACATTTAAGGGTTCTGATAAAGGCCTCATTTATAAAATATATAGAGAATTGACTCAAATGTATAAGCATTTAAGTCATTCTCCAATTGATAAATGGTCAAAGTATATGAACAGACAATTTTCAGATGAAGAAATTGAAACCCTTTCTAGTCATATGAAAAGTTGCTCTAAATTACTATTGATCAAAGAAATGTAAATTAAGACAACTCTGGACACCACTACATACCTCTCAGATTGGCTAAGATGACAGGAAAAGATAATGACGAATGTTGAAGGGAACATGGGAAAACTATCATTTTTTGCACACTTGGGTGCAAAAAAATTGCCCATATAAATATGTAATAAGGAAACTATACTTAGGCAGTAGTCCATGTAAATAAGACTGGATAATTTAACTGATTAGATTCTCAATACTGGCCAAGAGCATGACAATCCAACCAAAAAGTTTAATCCAATTTTAGAATGAATTATGAGCTGTATAATATGCTGGTGTTCTCTTCTTTGAATTGATCATCTTTATAATATTGTGTTTAAGTTTAGAAATCACATTGAAGCAGGTTGTGGTCCCTTTAAGAAACTGTATTTCCTATTGATCTGATTCCTTTCAGATTCCCAGCCCCTCTTGGCTGAGGCATATCCTCCCCAGACAAGTTAGCTTTCCGGGATGCCAGAGCCTTTGATTCAATTACAAATCCTGGTCAAAAAGCACTCCTTTGAATTCTAATAGGAGATTCGGGTTTGTCCCAGCCCCAATTCTGATTTGCTTGGGCCGCCCAGCTCCCACTGGTTATCTGCTTGGGCTTCCCAACTCTCACTAAGATACCCAATATAATAAGTTTTCATCAACTTTGCAGATGGACTTTGGTAGCTCATTCAGCTGCCAGAACTTTCTGTCCACTGACAATTGCATTCTCAGTGCAAAAGTCTATTCTCCATAGATCTACCACTATAGAAGTGAGTCTCTGGGTAAACTGATTTCTATCTAACAACAAACTTTCATTTGGCAACTAATATTCAGGAATGAGTGAATTCTTTCACTCCTAAAACCTGTGGCCAATTTAATGGGAATTCTTAAGAATTCTCTTTATAGCCACTAACCTCCAGACCACCAGGAATCTAGACCACTCTAAACCTCATCAACATTTCAAAAAGGGCATTGATTTGATGAATATGTTCAGAAAAGAGTGACCAGGATAGTGAGAGAATTAAAAACCACTCCATATGAGGATTAACTGAAGAAACTGGAAAAACTTAGCCTGAAAAAGAGACAACCTAGAAGGGATCTAATTATCTTTAAGTACTTACAGAACTGTTGGATGGGAATACGTAAACTTGGTCTCCTTCAACACAGGGGAAAGGACTAAGAGGAATGGGTAACAGTTGTGGAGAGGCAAACAGTGCCTTGTTATAAGTAATTACAACTCAATAATTAGCAATATCCAAAGATGGAATTGACTGACTTGAAAGGTAGTGGGTTATTCCTTACTGGGATCTTCAGCATAGACTAGGTCAGAACTTCTTAAGCTTTTTCTACCTCATTTCACCTAAGAAAATTTTATGTGACCTTGGGCATATGGTTATATAAAATAGATATACAAATCATACATTTACTAATAATAATTCATAATTTTGTGACCCCCACATTCAGTAACACAACCCCATATGGTGTTGCAACACAAAATTTAAGAAAGTAGGGACCAAGTAACTACTTGTCAGGAGTGTTATAGAGGAAATTCAAGAGTGATTGAACTAAATGAACTTTGAAGTTTCTTCTAACTCTAAAATTCACAGATTCTGTAATTCAGTGCCTGCTAAAAAGTTGTCCATTGTGAAAAGACCAGGAAGAAGAGAACAATCATGAAAATGATAAAAACAAAGAGCCATGATAATAATACAAAAATGAATAAAACATCTTTATTTAAATGAGAATTTAAAAAAAATTTTCAAGGTAAACATATCTTAGATAGAAATTTTGTGTAATGATTTTAAGTGTATATCTATATGTTTTTCCTTTCAAAAAGCTTTCATTTTATGGGTTCAGACTCTATCCAGCTCAGTAAAGTCCCTTTTATTCAATATAATTGGAGACTGAAGTGTTCTGGTAAATTTAATAATTTGGTTAATGAAATTTTTCCTGTACCTGAGAATGAGTCACTTTATAAAGGATGATTCACATTTATTTAGCATTAATGAATGAATGAAAATCATTAGGTACTTACCATGTTCCCAATACTGTGCTAAACCCTGAAGATACATGTCCCAAATTGACATATTCCCTGGTCGCAAGGATCTTACTTTATAAAGGGAGAGATTGTAAAGCAATCTCTTCACAATCTTGTGTGGTAAGCAGTACAGATATTATCATCCCAATTTATGGAAGAAGAAACAGAGACTGCAAGCAGTAAAGTGACTTGCCAATGTTTAGCCTGGGGAAAGGAAGATAATAAACAGGAAGTGCTATGGGTAGGAATTGAACCACACATCTCACGGGTCATATATACCTCTTGCTCAGGGTGGACATTATTATGCTTGAATGATTTAGTAGACCAAACCACTACTGAAATCAAAATAAGAATGTAGATGTAATGGATTGAAGAAGAATGGAGCTCTGATGATAGAACAGGAGACACTATTATGAAATATAACAAAGAGCTATGAATATATGGACTTTGCAAATTCACAAACATTTCCCTTGATCCTCCACACAACTCTGTTACATAGGTACAAGCAAGTAGGTCTCAAGAAGCCATAGGTCCATATACCAAGCAGTCACAGATGCAGCTACATCTTGAATAGATCAGTTACTTATTATAACACAAGCTTGTTGGTATGGATGCAAATGGTCTTAGAGTTTGTAGAAAAAGAAAAAAAGAATAGGAGAAATGAAGAAATGTTAGAAATGTGGGAAGAAAGTGGGGTAAATAGTAGCTCATATTTACATAGCATTTTAAAGTTTATAAAGACCTTCTCTCACAAAAGCCCCATTCCCAGCAATAGTGAACACATGCTTGACGAACTGAATTTTATTGAATTGAATTATAAAATCTTGTGATCAGATACAAGTACAAGATAAGGAAGGCAAAGTTAGGCAACTCTTTGTCCAAAAACTATCTGGAAGTTTTTAGAAACTGTAAGCTTTGGAAGACATCCAAATGAAGATAATAACTAAGATGATAATAGCCTAGAGAAGACCTAGATTGAAATGGTCCTTAAGTGTTTGAGGAATTATCCCAGGGAAGATAGTTTTATATAATTCTGCTTAGACACAAAAGACACTACCAGCAATAATAAATTGAAGATACAAAAGGGCAAATTTTGGCTTTGTGTCAACCAGTCAATTAACATTTATTAACTCTGGAAGGACCAAATGCATCAAAGCATAAATTGATGTATTTTTAAAAGAACTTTAATATAATTAATTGTGTTTTCTCCTATTTGTGCAAAAACATTTTAAGTGCAGATAATTACAAGCAGATATTATAATTATTATACTTACAATGCAATATTTCATCCATTTATTTTCTCTACCTTTTTAAGGATAAGGAAATTAATCACATCAATTGATGTAGCTTGATCCTTTGAAGTCCATTTAAATTCCCTATTATGTTCTAGACAGTGTACTGAGTACTCATATACTAAGAAAGGTAAAGGGAAAATTTCCTTTCTAAATTGAAATAAGCTATGTTGGGAAAAGGGAAGTTCCCTTTCTTCGGAGATTTTCAAGCAGGACTAGAGAGACTACTTGTTGTATAGATTGGATAAGTACTTTCCAAAGTATGGATTGTATAAGAGGATCAAAGCCAGTTTCAATACTATGATTCCGTAGTGCAAATAGCACTATCACCATTTTATAGATGAGAAAAATCAAGATAAGAGAGGTTTGATGACTTACCATAGCAGGTAATAAGTATGTGAAGAATAAAGTGACAGTGGCTTGAGCCCAGAGTGGACAGGATGACGAAAAAATCAATGTAAAGGACATTGTTCCCAAGTACAGGACAACATAACATGTTTTGCTCAAATGTAATGTAAGTAGAAATATATTCTAGTCATATGAATAGAAGGACATTTATTAGTAGCAGCGTCATAAATTTAGGGCTGGAAAAGATATCTGAGGCCATATACTCCAAATCCTTCATTTTATACATAAGAAATAGAAAACCAGAAAGATGAAGGAGGTTGGCCCAGGTCACACAGGCAGTAAATAGTAAAACAAGAGTTTGAACATTGGTTAACTGACCTCATATCCAGTCTTCTTTCCTTTGTTCTATGCTGCATCTCCTTCTTTGGAGTCAGGAAGACCTTGACTTGAGAATTAGTGAAATCCTATCTCTTACATCTACCAATTACACAACCATGGGAAAGTCTTAGAGTCCCAGCAAAATCTCTAGGCTTGCAATTTACAGATAGATGCCAATCTGCATAATTAAAGGATGCTCCACAACTGATGAATTCACAAATCTTGCAAATATACATATGTACACATACTGTCATAGTTCTAAGATAAAGTAATGAGTTACAGAATAAAGCATCTTTATTTTGTTATTATTTTTTCTAGCTTTATAATGTAATTTCTTAGAAGTTTGACTGATATGGCACTGAATAAATCTATTAATTTAGATAGAATTGCCATTTTATTATATTAGCTCTGCCTACACATGAGCACTTGAAATTCTTCCAAATGATTATATCTGACTTTATTTATGTGAAAAGGTTTTGTAATTGTGTTCATATAGTTCCTGATTTTGTCTTAGCAGTTAGACTCCCAAATACTTTATATTATCTACAGTAATTTTAAAAGGAATTTCTCTTTCTATCTTTCTTGTTAATGATAACATATAGAAATGTTGATGATTTATGTGGTTTTATTTTATATCCTGCCATTTTACAAAAGTTGATAATTATTTCTAGTAGTTTTTGGTTGATTCTCTAGAATTCTCTAAGTATGCCATTATATCATCTGCAAAGAGTGATAATTTGGTTTTTTTCATTACCTGCTGTAATTTCTTCAATTTCTTTTACTTCTCATTGCTAAAGCTAACATTTCTAATATAATATTGAGTAGTAATGGTGACAGTGAGAAACATTGTTTCACCCCAATCTTATTGGGAATGCTTCTAGTTTATCCCTAGTACATATGATGAATGATAATTGTTTTAGATAGATGTTACTTAGCATATTAAGGAAAACTCCATTTATTCCCATGGTCTCTAGTGTTTTTTTAATAAAAAGTCAAATTATATTCTTCATCTATTGATATAATCATATAATTTTTGTTAGTTTGGTTCTTGGCATATGTCCTATTTGAGCATAATGAGTTATCCTGATGATAATTTGCTCTAAGCTCTTTGCTAATAATTTATTTAAGATATTAAGATAATTTATTTAAGATATTTATTTAAGATATTACATTGATATTCATTAGGGAAATTGGTCTATAATTTTCTTTATGTTTTGGTCTTTCCTGGTTTATGTATCAATATCATATCTGTTCCATGAAAGGAATTTGGTAGAACTCCTTCCCCAATTTTCCCAAATAATTTTTATAGTATTAGAATTAACTCTTCTTTAAATATTGGGCAGAATTCACTTATAAATCATCTGGCCCTAGAGTTTTTTTTTTTTCTTAGAGAATTGATTAATAGCTTTTTTTCCCATTTCTTTTCTAAAATGGGATTATTTAATTTATTTTCTTCTTTATTAATCTGGACAATCTATATTTTTATAAATATTCATCCATTTTACTTAGAATATCAGATTTATTGGCATATAATTGGATAAAATAGCCCCTAATTATTGCTCTAATTTCCCCTTCATTGGTAGAAAGTACACCCTTTTCATTTTTGATACTAACAATTTGATTTTCTTCTTTCCTATTTCTAATCAAATTAACTAAGTTTGTCTATTTTGTTGGTTTTTTCATAAATCAACTTTTAGTTTTGTTAATTAGTTCAATGCTTTTCTTGCTTTCAATTGTTGTTAATCTCCCATTTTATTTTCAGAATTTCAAATTTGGTATTTAATTGGGGAAGGTTTTAATTTGTTCTCTTTCTAGCTTTTTTAGTTGTACGCCAAATCATCTTTCTTCTGAGATTCATCAATATCCTTTCTCTATTTTATGTAAGAAAGTAGAAATACAAAACTTCCCCAAAAACTGATTTGACTGCATCCCTTAAATTTTGGTATATTGTCTTATTATTATTATTATTCTCTTAGATGAAATAATTGATTGTATCTATGATTTGATTGTTTCACTCACTTGTTCCATAGGATAAGATTATTTAATTTCCAATTAATTTTTGGTTTATTAGAAAATAAACCTTGGCCTTTATTACGTGTAATTTTTATTGCATCATAATCTGAAATAGTTGAATTTATTATGTCTGCCTTTCTGCATTTGATTTTAAGGTTCTTATGCTCTAATACATGCTCAATTTCGATGTAAGTTGCATATATTGCTGAGAAAAAAGTATATTACTCTCTGTCCCCATTCAGTGTTCTCCTAAGGTTTATCATACCTAACTTTTCAAAAATTCTATTTACCTCCTTAATTACTTTATTATTTATTTTGTGGTTTGATTCATCTAGTTCCAATAGAGCAAGGCTGAGATCCCCCACAAGTATAATTTTGCTGTCTATATCTTCTTGAAACTTTCTTAACTTCTCCTCTAGGAACTTGGATGTTATAACACTTGGTGCATATGTTTAATATTGTTATTACTTCATTATCTATAGAATCATTTAACAAGTTCTAGTTTCCTTCCTTATCTCTTTTTTAAAATTATATTTATTTTTGCTTTTGCTTGATCTGAGATCAGGACTGCTACCCTTGATTTTTTTTTTTTTTTTACTTCAGCTGAGGCATTTTACTTTAATCTGTATGTATCAGTCTGATTTAAATGCATCTCTTGTAAACAACATATTATAGGATTCTGACTTTTAATCCAGTCTGCTATCCACTTCTGTTTTATGGAAGAGTTCATTCCATTCCCATTCACAGTTAAAGTTACTAATTCTGTTTATTCTACCATCTTATTTTCTTCAAGTTATATTTTTTCATGTAATTTCTTCCTTTCTCTCCTAATCAATGTTTTGCTTTGGACTACTACCTTCCTCAATCTACCCTCCCCTTTTACAGCCTCTCCCTTCCCAACTTGAAAACCCATGCTAAAGCTTCTTATAACTTTGGGAGAAAATGGAGGAGGAGGCAGAATGAAGTAATGAAATCTGGTCATTAAATCCTAGTGCCTCTTGTCAATCTGGACTATTTCATTCTGGCCTGTTTTGTCCTTCATGCCATGAATCCCAATGAAAGAGGATAAGGATATTTAGAAGCTGAGATCCATCATAAGCTATGTTAGTTTACAAGCTAAAATCTAAGGGGGTATGGAGAGGAACATAGGGTATGGTTCAGTTCAACCTAATCAAGAGTAAATAATTTAAGACTATTAATGTAAGGACATTATTGAAATTCTGACATTATTGCTTAATGATCATTAAGGTAGTGGCAGGTAACACTGGTATTAGCAATTTTTTTATCATAATAATTTTTCTCAATACATATATACATATACACATTCAAGATCTTATACACTTAACTATATGCATATTATGTGGGTATTTATGCATATGCATACAATATACACATTTACACAAGCATATATAGTGATATTCATATATGTGAGTAGAAAGATGCTAGTGAGAAACAGTCTGGCATTAGATTTAAAGAAAGCTGGCCCCATAGTTTAGAAGGTCTGAGTTTAGGTACTGCCTTTGAGGGCACATTCTAGTTATGTGACCCTTGCAAGTCTCTTAATCTAGCAGTGTTCTTAGCAATTTTAAGATTGTTATAGGGCGGATACCAATATGCAATGACAGGAGTTCCTCGTTGATAGCTTTCCACATAATTGCAGACTTAATTTTAAAATGCACATTTAATTACATACATATAATAAACATATATGTATAGCCTATATAGATTATATATACTAATATACATAGTATAATATAGTTGCATTTATTATATATAGTATATATAATGTATATATACATATACTTATATTTACATATATACACAATATATTGACATACACATATGTTTACATATATACTTATAAATATTATATATAGTAGACTGTCCCTTCTTGCTTCTCCCTTCTTTTTTCTTTCTCCTTTTCTCCCTCTCTCCCTCCTTCTTTTCTTCCCCTCCCACTTTCTGTCTCTATTTATCTGTCCCTCTCTTTCTTCCTCTCCCTCTCCCTCTCCTTCTTCTTCTCTCCTATTTTATCTTTTCCAAACTATTCTTGTTTAGTTCCTTGAATATACCCTCAATGCATATACACCTGAAGAAAGAAACTATTTAGCTTTTGCATTTGTATTCCTAGTGCCAAGCACATCACTTGGCACATAGTTAAACACTGATTAAGTGCTTTTATCCATATAGAATGATTCTAGCTTGAATTCTGTCCTGCTCCATGGGTTTAAATAAATAGATATAGATATATAATTCCAGTATACATGTAGATAATTTAGAATTTGGGGTCTAAAAGAAGGAACAATAAAGAGAAAATGATTCTAACTCAAATTACACATATGTGTAATTTTCCCATTCGTTTTCCCTTTTCTCATTTTATTTTACTCAACTCACTTGCTTGAGAGTCTACTGTTAAGAAGAGACTTATTTTTCTAGGTCTGGTTTGATATTCCCCAAAATGTAAAGTTAGGAGTCTTAGGAAATTAGGGTTGCTTTCTAATATCATCTCCATTAAGCCAATAGACATGATCATAATAGAATCTTAAAAATAAAAAAAGGGAGTAGAAACCTAAGGCCATGAAATCTTTGCCTCTAGACAGAATATTTGCATTTGTAAAATTCTATAACATTGTAGCTGTTAGGTAGAATGAAAATTAAATGCACTGTATATTTCCAAAAAAATTTATTTTGGACACAGGGGATCAGATCAGGGCACTGTTCAGCTTGAGCCCTTATCAAAACTCAGCAAACATTTGCTCCCAATGTGGTTGACTTTCAAGTTTCTGTAGCAGAATGTATGACCATAAATATGCTGGCTTCTGAAGGTCTCTTTCCAATGCCCTTGCATCCTGCTACAGCTGTCTTTATTTGATTGTGAGAAAGTCTTTACACAGGAATGAAGGTGATTTTCTTAATTGTATTTAGAAGTCAATTTAGTTAGGGGTCTTTTGTGGATTATTTCTAAACAAGCTCCTTGAGGGTAGATATTCTCATCTTTGCACCTCTCAAAAAGCATAGATCATTTCACATGCTAAACTTTAAAAAATCTAAACTCTAATTTTTTTTATTTATAAAAAGTCTTTTTTCCTCTCCTGCCTCCTCCCTCTGCCACATTGAAACAAAAGACAAACAAACAAACAAAATCCTTATAGCAAATATACATAGGTAAGCAAAACAAATTCCCACATTGGTCATGTAAAAAAAAAAAATTGTCCCATTCTGTACCCTGAATCCATCATTTCTCCCTCAAGAGGGAGGTAACATACTTTATTTTAAGTCCTCTGGCATCATAGCTGATCATGGTATTTATCAAAGCTCTTGAATCTTCCATTATGATTTGTTTTTTCAAATGCTATGATTACTGCATAAATAATTCTCCCATTGCTTATCACTTCATTTTGTATCTGTTCATACCATTCTACCAAGATTTCTTTGAAACTGTTCCTTTCATCATTTCTTACAAAACAATAGCATTCCATTATGATCACATATCACATTTTAAATGCTTAATAGTACGTGATGAAATTAAATTAATTTCAAATGTGAATTAGCACATTTGTTTCTTTTGCAAATAATTATGTTATTGTTCAGATATTTTTTAAATCATGTCTAACTATGACTCAATTTGGGGTTTTCTTGACAAAGATACTAGAGTAGTTTGCCACTTTCTTCTCCAACCAGTTTCACAGATGAGGTAAACAGACTTAAGTGTCTTTCCTAGGATCACACAGCTAGTGCATGTCTGAGATCAGATATGAATTCAGAAAGATGAGTACTCCTCACTCCAGACCTGGCACTACATCCACTGCACCAGTTAGTTACCTATATAGTTAATTATAGGGCATAGCAAATTTGCTTGTGCTATTGCTCTTAACAAGAATCCCCTTCTCGCCTCTGCTTTTATAAATTCTTTCCACCCATTAAGGCCCAGCAAGAGTCCCTAAGTCTTTTAAAAAACCTTCCCTGACTAATTCATCCCACATCAATTCAAACTCTAAATAGACAATTCTTATGCTGGAAATTATATCCCTGTAATCTTCTCACCCTGAAAGATCCTTCTCCTTTTGGTGAGATTGATGGGGGTGGACCCTGAAATTGTGTCTCCTTAAATCTGTAAAAGAAGGGAGATTCAGGGTTTCAGGCTTTCTCCTGAGAAAGCATGCCTTCCCAGACAAGTTAAGCGGCTTCATTCAATTGGAGATCTTGGTCAAATCACCCTTCATTGATCTTTTAGGGGTGACCCAGATGCCCTTCAGGAAATTCCCAGACTCTGGGAAAAAGCCTTCAAAATGATTTTATTCAAGTGGAGATTTCTGTCTAATGATCCTTTATTGATCAGCCCAGACATTTCCCAGCTCTAGGCCAACCTTTGCCCATATAACCGGGGGTCTGTTAAACACATCTTTGCCAAACTTCTAATGAGGAATTTTGCCCACTAAGAAAGCCTCCTTCTTAGTGAACAATAAAAATCTTGTTTTTTGCCACAGATTTCAGTGTTCGCTAATTCTTTAGCATTGGACCTTTCTCTCCAACCAGAGGGGATCTCTCCCCCTATTCCCACACCTTAACAAGATCCTCTCAGTATTTCCATGTTGAGGAAAGAATCATTTCTTATTCCTCTTTTGGCTATGGTTCTGACACTGTGAAATTTGCCACCTTCCTCCCAGTATGAGTATCTCTCTACTCCTATTTAACTCCCTTTTTTATTTTCTTTTCCTTGAGTGTCTTTCTTGTTTTTCCTCTTTAAAAAAATACTAATTCTTAGCATAATGTCTATTATGAAGCAAGTACCTACTAAACACAGCAACTTGAATAGACTGTTATTCAGTACCTTTTGTGTGCAAGACACAGAAGATATACTCAAATAGTCCAATGAATTCGAGATCTCATCATTTTGGATGTTTCTACCACCCATGCAGATTCAAAGGCATCCATACTAGTTAGGAAAGTGCTAGTAAATGTTTAACAATTGGCTGAGGAAGGGGGGTATATAAATTTGACATCCTTTTAGGTTTCATCTGCATTATTAATTTCTCCCTTTACTTTTTAAAGCCTAGACAATTAACAAAATAATAAATCAAATTCTGTTTTAAAATATTTACTGATTTCTAAGATGTAAATCCTCATGCTAAAAATTTAACAATTCTTTCTCTCACAAAGCATATATATGAATTAACTTCAGTCCATCACAGATGCTAACCCAAACTGTATAATTATCATCTGTGTCCTATTAAAATTTTATTAAAGAGGATACATCAGACATTCTGGATGGCTTCCCCCACTTTCTCTTGGAATTGCAAAGATACCAATGGAGTGTTTGATCTGTCCACTTGATATCCTTCATCCTTCCCACTTGTCTAGTCCATCTTCTACTCCTAGCATATGATTCTGTAATTATATTTGTGGGGTTTTTAAACCTCCTGTTCTTTTTTCCTCTTCTTCCAAAGGCACAGTGAATAGCTCATTGGACCTAGAGTCAAGATGATGAGTTTGAATCCAACCTCAGATACTGAGTACCTGTATAATGCTGGACTGTACAGCACTTAGGCTATGCTTAGTTTCCTCATTTGTAAAATGAAGGGATAATAATAATTGCATACAACTTCCAGGATTGCTGTAAAGATGATTATGAGATAATGAAGCATTTAGCACAGTGACTGGCACCTAGTAGGCACTTAATAAATGCTTGCTCCCTAACCCTTCCTTGAGTTGCTTGTAGATTCTATGTTGTAGTCTACTCATACTCACCACACATTTCTTTATTTTTCTCTATGGTATTCATTTTCAATTATTCAGATACTACAATATTGGAGGAATATTGGCATGATAACTTTTTGTTATGAAAGGGCAGTGGAATAATAGAGTGCCATCTTTATAGTCAGGAAGATTTGAGTTCAAATCCAGTTTTGGACACTTACCAGTTGTGTGATCTTGGGCAAGTCACTTGGGATTAATAATGCCATCTACCTCACAGGATTGTTATGGGGATCAAATGCTTAGCACAGTACCTGGCACATAGTAAACACTATAAAAATATTAATTATAATGATGATGAGAATACTATCATTTGCAATTTTATAATACTAGGGATGTACAAATAGAGGGTTAAAAGACAAAACCATACATTCTACTTGTTGCACTAAGAGCACTCACATTCCTTCACTTTACCGGGATTTATCTCTGCTGCTTTTGAACTCCTTTTATTTTTGGAAATTATGTCATACAATATAACATGTGACCACATAACATATCATAAGGCTGACTAAAAAAGTATGAATTGGAGAACAGTCTATAACAAAAGCTTATCTCAAATTTCTTTGTGATCTGCATAGAAAAAAGCACTCAGGAAGGGCAGGTGTTCAGTCCCTCTGAAATGATGGATCCCTTTGGCTGCACTGGTTAGTCCTGGATCCAATGTCCTAACGCAAGAGCCAATGAAACTTAAAGCTAAAAACAGAGTCCAGGCTTCTTTTCCTAAAGCCTCTCCTTATTTTTAATCAGCCACCATGCTTTCTTTGCAGCTCTGAAATGAAATTACTAACTCTTCCTATTCAATCTGATTGCCTGCCTGAGCCTGGCACATCTACAGTTAGACACATTTTGTCATAAATCAAATAACAGATGCTACTTTATTTACATGCAGTAATTCTTTAATGAATATTTCCCCCCTTTTCATATGAAGCATTAACTCTTTCTTCCATCACTTCATTAATGCAAATTAATAGAAATACCATGACCCAGGGCCAATCCTGCATTGTTCTGTACTTAAAATTCCTCTGGTACTTATTGAAGGTTTTGTGATCAGACATAATCAGGCCATGGATTTTCTGGGCCAAGAAAGAAAGAAACAATTTGCTTAAATTTGATTGGTTACTTCAAATGGGACTTTTTGCTGTTATCATACCCAGAGGACAAAGCAAACCCAGCATCATGAGAGCTTGTTATTCAAATTTGCCTGAGTATAGTGGGCAAGGCTTTCCTCTCTTATGGCATTAATGGACAAACTGTTTCCAAGAGGCTAAAGTGATTAAGGATGGCTTTCTATTACTCAAATCTGAAAATTATGATTTAAGCCAGCTTTATTTTGATTTTTAAAATCTTAAACTTGTATATACTATAGCAAGGTTGCAATTCATTAGAAGAGAAGAGAATAAAGTCATGACAATTTGTATTTCATAAGGAAAATCTTAGTGTTTTAGGTAAGAAAGTCCTTAAATAAACAAATATTTAGTAAGTTCCTGTGTTCAAGTTTCCAGAATATGATTCCCCAAAGAATGGCCCATTCATTTTCTGTGAATAAATGAAACAGTTTTGTCTGTTGCCAATAGTCCTAAACAGTATATATTGTATGAGAGAATTTTTCATTGAACCTTGTTAATTTTTCAATGTTACCTTGAGAGATGGTCTTTGAGTTTCATGTTGAAAAACAACAACAACAAAAAAAAATCACCAGAGCAGTTATATTGTTCTTTTTTCTTATTTTTGTTTGTTTGTTTCTTTTCAGAATTATCTGAAGAACTACTATTATTCTGAAGAATTACCATTCTTCTGAATTAATCATTGAGGAAAGCTACATGATACAGGTAAAAATCTGCTTGGGCATCAAGGCCTAGAGACTTGAAAGGATGATTGCTTGGATGCTAGATTTGTTTTTATCTGAACCATGTTAGGAATCATGGCTCTGTGGTGATGCCAGCAGCTCACGCAGACACACTCTATCCTAGAGGAGGAAGCTGAGGATGATTGAATGGTGGGTCTGGTATAAGCTCAGGCTTCATTATTCTCATTCTTAACAATCCAACAGTTTTCCATATTGATAGGCATGCCTAGTAAATCAAAGTAAAATATTCGCATTAATAATAATAATTCTCTCCTTGAAAAGCTGAATTGGAGAGAGATACTTTCCTGATACTTTAGTGTCATTCAAAGTAAGAGGAGTTACAGTGGCTAAGAAGCAGAACTGAGAATTGGGAAATGAATATACTTCTCCAACTATTTTGGATGCTGCTTAATTTGGTTATATATGGCCTGATGGGATAATTGAGTTTGTACTAAGAGAGACAGACAGACACACAGAGAGAAAAATCAATAAACAAGCCATAATGGAAAGTACACTAGACCTGAGTGCTATATTCCAGAGGTTATTGATATTTGTTCTTTTTTCTCAAAGAGAACCATGACATCATGACAAACAAATTGTATTTAAGTGAAGGATCAGTGTTCATAGTCACCAACCTCACTTTCTCCTTCAGCTAGGAAGTTGTTGCTTTCTACTTCTTCCCCACAAGATTAAACATACATTTGTCTTTTTGCATCTTCCAGCTATTTTTTTGGCTTTTGCTTTCTGGACCCAAATTTAGCTCCTTAGCTGTTCAATAACAACTACTCTTCAAGGCCCTGTGGAACATAGTATCGATGGGGTTTTCTTTGGAAAGATACTGGAGTGGTTTGCCATTTTCTTCACCAGTGGATTAAGGCCATCAGTGACTTGCTCAGGATCACAAAGCTGGTAAACATCAGGTCTTTCTGACTCCAGGCCCAGTGATCTATCTAGTCTCCCCCAGCACTTGAAATACTTGAAGACAACTGTTATATCTTCTCTAAGTCTGATCTTCTCCAAGCTAAACATATCCAGTTACTTCTCTTGATCTTTTGACTTTAATGCTTTTATCATTCTCATTGTTCACCTCAGGAATTCTTCAGTTTGTCACTATCCAATGGTGATCTGGAGCTGGCTCATAAAAAGCCATTGTTAAATTTTCAAGGTGAGCATTTATATCATGGAAATTGATACTGCAAATCATGCCCTAATTTATAATTTTGTTGATTTGTAGACTTTAGCAAGTGATGAAGAAAATGTTAATAATGAAAATTAAACTTTAAAATGTACCTTGTATATATATTTTTTCTTACAGAGCTGGCTGTTAAACATTTACCAGCATACTCCTGTCAGTGTTTTCCCTAAAATAGGATACCCAAAATGGAACACAATATTCTCAATGTGGCCTTACGAGGACAAGAGCACAGTGAGATTAACTGTGCCTCTCAATGTTGTCCAAGATTGCCTTGTTTTTTGGTAATCATATCTCTCTCCAAAATTTTATCTAGAATGTATCCCCTATTTTGTATTTTGGAAGTTGATTTCTTGAAATGGAAGGTAAGATTTCATATTTATTCTTGTTACATTTCATTTTATCAGATAGCTCCTGATTTTCTAACTTGTCAAGGTGTTTTTCAATACTTGCAATCATTCATTTAATTAGTTCTCCCTCCTGGCCTTCTGTCATTGTTATTAACATATATATGTACACACATACACATATCTGTGTGTATATTATATATATATATATATATATATATATATATATATATATATATATATATATATATATATATACATATGTATGTATATATATACATAGAGAGAGAGGCATGTGGGGATATATGTAAAATGCATTTTGACATATAATAATAACATCATAATACCTAATACTATTTTTTTTTGTTTAATTCATTCGCTTATTTGTTCATTTGTTTTTAGGCCTCTCTATGTCATCCAGACTGCAGAAGCAGAACCGATTCCACTACTAATTGGCACAGAAGCTTTGTCCTGTTCCGTCTCCAACCTAGACCAATTTGCCCTTTCTTAAGCACCCTGTTGGTTGCCTAACCTCCCAGAGTCTCAACCATACTGATGCCAGATTTAATGCAGACACCCAATTGACTTAAACCCTGACGAAGCTCAGAAGTCCTCAGCCCAAGTGCTCCACTAGTCTCAGCCTCCCTAGTGGGAAGGATTATAGGTATCAAATCACAAGTTAAATTTTTCCCATCATTTTCAAACTCCGTAAGATTTCTAAGGATCAATGCTGATAAAATTTAAAGAAAGCAAAGAAGGAAAATCTAGAATCTGTTGAATGTCAAATAATCTCCTTACAATAATTGGGTATTGATTAACAAACTTAGTAAAATCATATTTAGACCATTTGGCCCTCAGAAGATCTCTTTATTCCTGCTCCCTAAATAAATATCCATCTATACAGAACAATGACTGGTAACCCTTTTCATAAAATATTGCCTTTTCTACTTCCTTAGAGTATTTGGAATATAGCAGAGGATTCTAGAAATTTTAAGTAAATATCAAAGGTGATACTCACATCTCTCACTTAACTCCTATCCTTGACATGATCCCTCTTTTATCATTATTATGAGAAGGTTAACACAACTTCAGTAAATTTGAAAACGTCACAAAACAAGTGTAAATTTCCATCCTAAAGTTCTTTGACCTTATATAGACTTGTTTGATTCTTTGACTATCTCTGCATTATTGGACGTTTAAAATCACTTTGGTTTTTGTCATTTAGTCATTTCAGTTGTGTCCAAGATTTGGTGTCTCCATTTGGATTGGGTTTTTTATTCCAAAGATACTAGAGCTGATTTATCATTCTTCTCCAGTTTCTTTTATAGAGGACTGAGGCAATATGGTTGTGTCTGCCCAGGGTCATCCAGTGTGTGTGTGTGTGTGTGTGTGTGTGTGAGAGAGAGAGAGAGAGAGGGGGGGGGGAGGAGAAAAGAGAAAGGGGGAAGAGACAAAGAGATAAAAAGGATTTCCCCTAACATAGAAAGGTAATTGTGTTGTGGGTACAATTTACTTGTCCACTGGAAACAGTCCTCCTTTGGACTGAGGGGTCCTTTGTATGAACTAAAACAAATCTTTCCCCTCATATTCCTGGAATGTATGGTTAGCAGCTTCAGAGATTTTTCTAAAAGCTTCAGCCACTCTTTGAGAGGTGGAACAGAGGGCACTGTATTTGTATTCTTCAATGCTCTCATCATGCTGCTGTTCTCTGGAAATCTAGTTAGCAGCAGTCTCTCTGTGATCTATTTATGCATGTTGCTGCTACAGGATACCTGGGATCAAAGCTGTTATACCTTACATTTGTCTCAACTCTACTTGGGGGGTTGGGGCCAACTAAGCATTGATTTCAAACAACTCCTCAATTCATCTTCCTCTACATTTATCACTGTGCCTTGAAATAGAAAAGTCCAAAGCCAAGTCCATTACATATGCTCTGAAGCACCTCTGAACCCGAGACCCATGCTGGGAAAAGAAGGAATTGGCTCTCCTACTTAATTTGTAAGGACTCATTTCTAGGGCAGCATTCTAGCTTTCTCAGTGAGATTTTAAGAGCATCAAGAAGGGTGATGGGCAATATTAAAATTAGAGGTATATGCCATTTTCCTTCCGATTCCCAGACACCTTCTCTGACCCTGAAGTTTGAAGTAAATTGATGACAAATAACAGAATACATGTTAAACTTATGGAACTCATTACCTGAGAAGTGCACAAAGCAGAAAATGGCTTCAAAAATTTTAAATAAATTTATAGATATGTCTAACTTACAAAGGACTGGAGCTTAACAACCTAGGCTAGAGGCAAAAGAGTCAGAAATCAAACAGAAGCTTAATTTCAAAGTAAAGGAAATGACTTAAGCAAGGAGGGAAATTAAACATAGGTTCTGCCCTCACCCCTAGTAAGGAGACCCAGGGCAGTGGGGAAAAATGTCAATAATTATACCATTGGCTACACAGCTATAGCACTGACAATGGGCAGTAACAGTAACAATGAGACAAGTTAGATTCATAGCAGGCCTTTGTGACCAGAACATGAATATAGCAAATGCTAGTCTGAGCTAAGAAAACACATGTTGCTGGGCAATGCAGTAATTAAATGATTTTGTCAAAAGATAAGATCATCCAGAGTATCAGCACAAAACATTATTGTTATGCCATGCTCTGGGCACAGCTTACTTGCTAGGCCTTAAATTTAGAAAACAATGTTTCTTAATATCCAGGAAGATGACAGCATAGTCTGGTACTCTGATAATAAATTTTTCTTGTTATTTTTCAGCCATTTCTGACTTTTCGTGACTCCATTTGGGATTTTCTTGACAAAAATTGAAGTGGTTTGCCATTTCCCTCTCTAGATCATTTCACAGATAAGAAAACTGAGGCAAACAGGGTTAAGTGATTTGCCCAGAGTCATACCATCAGTAAGTTTCATTTGAATTCAGGTCTTTCTGACTCCAAATCCCCACACTATATCCACTGTATATCCACTGTGCTACTTTGCTGCCCTAAAATAAACTTTGCCTTTCCATAACTAGTTCTTCAATACTACTGTCAAGGAGCTGCAAGTGGATTGGAGACACCATGGTTATGGCCCAGGTTACCAGTATTAACTAATTTTCTTTTGGCTAGTTGGATGACACTGTTTTAAAAGGGATTATTCTCTCAAGGAATTCTCCAGCTCTCCTGTAGGTTTCAGGAATTTCAACAATGTTCATCATTCTATCTTAAGAGGGAAAAATTGGTGAGATGGGTCAGTCAGAATCTGGAGCCAGGAAATCATTAACAACTGCTTCCTAGAATTGCCCTGATTTAGGTCAATAGACATAATCTTTTTTGAACTCTAAATTTTCTCTAGTAAGTCAGATAGTAAAGCCTTCCCTCTTCCTAAAGCACAGACTGTTAGGACAAACCCTCTCCCACTATGCCATGAATCTGCTGGGAGGAATGGAGTTCAATCAAATTTCAAAGTTGAAATCCAAGAGAAACTCTAGCCTTGCCTCACTCTGGGGTTTTCATAGTTTCTTGTTCAGTCATTTCAATTGTGTCTGACTGTAATTCCATTTAGGGGTTTTCTTGACAAAGTGCTTTACCATTTCCTTCTCTAGCTCATTTTACAGATGAGGAGACTGATTTGCCCAACATCAGATAGCTAATAAATGTTTGAGCCCCGATATGAATTCAGGTTACATCCTTCCTTTGTCACTAACACAATATAGTGATACTCTGACCAACATAATTTCATAATGTCTTCTTGAATAAATTGTGTCCAAATCTAATAAAAATCATGAAACTCTGTCCAACAATTATCCATTTTTTGTAGTACTTGTGTCTGTTCTTACAGACAAACAATAGATTTAGTGTCAAAAGATCTGAATTTCTTTTCAATTGTTGTGATCTTAGCCAATACACTCTCTGAACCTGTTTTCTTACCTGTAAAATGGGAGGATTAGATTATATAATGAATAAGGTCTCCTCCAGCTTTACATGATCATATTTATATGATCATAGTGTATTTATGTGATTGAAAAAATTAATTGTATAAGTAGCACTTTTGGTGAAAATAAAGAATTAGAAATAAAGTAGAGTCCATTGATTGGGAAATGGCTATACAAATCATGGTACATAAATGCAATGGAATAGTACTGTACTACATGAAACAACAAATAGAATGAATAAGGAAAAAAATGTGGAAATACCTACATGATCTGATAGTGAGTGTAGTAAGCAGAGTCAAGAAAAGAATGTCTACTACAACAATGGTAAAGGTTGCAATATTGGGGAAAAAAGCATGACTCTGAGAAGAGAAATGAGAAGACCACCTACCCCCACTTTTTCCTGGAGCCTAGAGATCTATGATTGTGACATATTACATATATTTGGGACTTTTTTAATGTATTGATCAGTTTTGCTGATTTTTTTCTCCTTCCTTTTCATTTTGTTGAATTATTTGTTAGATGTTATATGACTCACTGAGAATAGGAAAGATATTGGGAAATTGGGTGATATGAAAAGAAAAGATAAATGAAATTTTATTTACAAAAACTAATAATTCTAGAAGGAGTTTACATAACATGATAAGGTATGAGTTGAACATGAACGGATAAAATCTAAAAAAAAAAAAAAATTAAAAGGTGAGAGAGGAATGTACGGGAAAAATAGGAAAGGTAGAGTTGGAATGGTTTAAATTATCTGCCATAATGGAGAGGAAAAGGGAATGGGGTAGGGGAATAAATGAACATTATTCTTATCAGAGCTGGCTCAAAAAGGAAATAATACACTCAATATGGGTTTGGAAATCTATCTTACCCTGCAAAAAAGTAGAAGGGGAAGAGGATACAGGAATAGGGCAGGAAGATAGAAAAGAGGCCATATTGGAGAGGGGACAGTCAGTGGAAAACCACTTTTGTGGAAGGTGAAAGGAGAGAGAATAGAATAAATGGGAGGTAAATAGTTGGCAGTAGTAATTGGGAAAATAATTTTGAAGCAAGTTATTTTTGTTTGCTTGTTTTTGTTTTGGGTTTTGTTTTTTGTTTTTTTTTTTCTTATTGCTGAAGCAATTGGGATTAAGTGACTTATCTAGGGCCACAGATAGAAAGTATTAAGTGTCTGAGGCTGGATTTGAACTCAGATCCTCATGACTTCAGGGTCAGTACTCTACTCACTGCACCATCTAGCTGCAATCTAGTGTTTCACAAACCCAAAGATCCCAATTTTTGAAATAACAATTCACTATTTGACAAAAACTGCTGGTAAAATTGGAAACTAATATGGCAGAAACTAGGCATTGACCACACCTAACACCTTATACAAGATAAGGTTGAAATGGGTTTATGATCTAAACATAAAGAAATAACAAATTAGAAGAGCATAAAATAATTTATCTCTCAGATCTGTGAAAGAGGTAGGAATTTGTGATCAGAGAAGAACCAGAGATCATTATTGATCACAAAATAGACAATTTTGATTATATTAAGTTAAAAAGTTTTTGTACAAACAAAATTCATGCAGACAAGTTAAAAGGGAAGCAATAAACTGGGAAAACATTTTTATATTCAAAGTTCTTATAAAAACTTCATTTCTACAATATATAGAAAATTGACTCAAATTTATAAGAATTCAAGCTATTCTCCAATTGATAAATGGTCAAATGAATAAACAATTTTCAGATGAAGAAATCGAAACTATTTATAGTCATATGAAAAGGTGTTCCAAATCACTATTGATCAGAGAAATGCAAATTAAGACAACTCTGGACACCACTACATACCTCTCAGATTGGCTAAGATGACAGGAAAAGATAATGACAAGTGTTGGAGGGGATGTGGGAAAACTGGGACACTGATACATTGTTGGT
Organism: Sminthopsis crassicaudata; assembly: GCF_048593235.1. NCBI lineage: Eukaryota > Metazoa > Chordata > Mammalia > Dasyuromorphia > Dasyuridae > Sminthopsis > Sminthopsis crassicaudata. Next base: position 434,773,796 of record NC_133617.1, read on the forward strand.
GGAACTGTGAACATATCCAACTATTCTGAAGAGCTATTTGGAACTATGCTGAATAAGTTATCAAACTGTGCATACTTTTTGACCCAGCAATAGTTCTACTGGGCTTATATCTTAAGAGATATAAAGAGATTTTTAAAGGAGGGAAAGGGACCCACTTCTCCAAAAATGTTTGGAACAGCACTTTTTGAAGTGGCTAGAAACTGGAAACTGAATGAATGCCCATCAATTCAAGAATGGTTGAATAAATTATGGTATATGAATGTTATGGAATATTATTATTCTGTAAGAAACGACCAGCAGGATGATTTCAAAGAGGCCTGGAGAGACTCACATGAACCGATGCTAAGTGAAAAGAACAGAACCAGGAGATCATTATACATGGCAACAACAAGACTATAAGATGATCAATTCTGATGGAAGTGGCCGTCTTCAACAATGAGATGATTCAAACCAATTCCACTTATTCAGTGAAGCATCTACACCTAGAGAGAGGACAGTGGGAATTGAGTGTGCACTACAACATAGCATCCTCACTCTTTCAGTTGTGGTTTGCTTGTATTTTGTTTTCTTTCTCATTTTTTCCTCCTTCTTGACCCGATTTTTCTTGTGCATCAAGATAACTGTATAAAAAGGTAGGCATATATTGGATTTAAAATATATTTTAACATATTTAACATGTATTGGACTACCTACTATCTAAGGGATGAAGTGGGAGGAAGGAGGGAGTAATTTTGAACATAAGCGTTTGCAAGGGTCAATGTTGAAAAATTACATATGTTTTGTAAATAAAAAGCTTTAATTTTAAAAAAAAGTTACTTAACCTGTAAGGTTCCTCATCTATAGAATGGGAATTATTGCCAATTATTACCAACCTACCTTCCCTGGTTGTTGTGAAGATAAAAGTGAATTTTCTGTAAAAACATTGTGCAAATCTTAAAATATTAATGCTAGATATGATTATTAATCTCTTTTTTTCCTCTGGAATCCCACTGGGTGATTCCTTTTTAACAACCTAAAACCCAGAATATTTTTCCCCATTCTCTAAGCCCCTCTCAGAATCTGTGAATCTCAAGCTTTTGCCCTACCTTTATAATCTTCTTTCTGTTTTCTTTTCAGTTAAACCATCACTTCACCTGACTCTGGAATGTGACAAATGAAAAGGACCTTATAAGGACAGGATTCCTTACCCATGCAGGGAGTAATCTGTCACTACCAGAAGCCAGAAGAATTAATAGTTTAATACTGGAATATCATCTATACCAAAATTCAAGGTTGCCTTTTCCTTTCCTGTTCCCTAAACTGGGGCAACCAGAATCAGTGTCCTTGATCAATCATGATCAATTCCAATACCATTCATCATTTCATGAATTAATAGAGTTGATCTTCTAATTGGTTTATGCTATCATTGGTCTCGTTCCCCTAAAAGTAGAATATAAATAAATTCTACTTAATCAAATTCCCCTATATAGATGTGTTATAGGCCAGAACTCTGAACTTGAAACATGAAGGTAAGTCAGTGGAATTGATAGAGACTATGGTTTTCTAGTTTAACATGGTGATTAATAGTACTCTAAGTTCAGTATGATTAATTTAATTTTACAACAAATAATGGTTTCCTAGTGATATAATGATTGGTTTATACTCAGTGTAGAACATATAAGCTAGGAGCTTCAGCCAGGATTCATTTGGAGAGATAAAAAGCTGGAGATTCAGAGAGATCCCAAGGGCAGAGAAGACAGGTGGGAGCTCTTGGAACCAAGGAGAGAGATAGGCTTCTAAGAAAGCTAACTGGGCCTCAAGAAAGGAGACAAAACTTTGAAAGAGATAATAAAGGATCTGGACTTTAACCCCTGGCTACTCATATGGTGGTTGCCGAACTGAAACGAAAGCTGCTTCCAGAGACCCCTAAGAAAACCGAACAAAAGAACATTACATTTTGTCACCCAAACATGGGACCAAGAACCTTCATCAGTGATCCAGAAATTGGGGTGAATACAAGAAGGAAACTTTGTACAGGGCTAAACTAGTGCTTCAACTGAAATGGGACAGATGTTTAGAAAACAACCTTTTCCAATTCAAGGAAAATGTGTAGAGAGCATTGTCAGACTTATGAAAAATGAAGGTTTGTAACTTGGGAGAAGATCATTGAACTTTTAGAAACAGTGCAATACACATTTCCTTGGTTCTCTAAGGAAAAAGAATTAAATCCAGACAAGTGGAAATTAGTAGCAGAGCAACTATGTGAATACTACAATGATAATAGACCTGACTCAATTTCCAAAGAAACACTTCATACATATAACTTAATACAACTGGCTTTAAGAAATTATATAAGTATTAGAATAAGAAAAAAGAAGAAAGAGCAAGAGGGGGAGGATCCAGATAATTTAGGTGAAAAGGATGAAGAATCAGATAAGAATGAAGTTAAGTACAATTCTGAGTGTGGTGCTTCACAGCAGGAGCCATTAGGACATTCCCCATCTCATGACCCTCCTCCCCTCAATTAACCCTTCATGGATGGAGGGAGAAGCAGGGGGAGAGGCAGTGACAAAATCAGAATCACCTATGAAGCAGCCCATGATAAGATTACAAAGGCATTAGTTAAAGCAAAAAAAGGAGGATAGGATATGGCTGATTTTTATAATAAATGTATACCCTGTGATTGAGGAGCTTGACTCTTCAGGTCAACAAAGGAGAAAATAACATTCCTTTTGATCTGGAAAAAATTAAGGATTTGGAAAAGAATTGTACTCTTTATGGGGCTATACTGTCTTATGTTAAGATGCTACTAGAGAATTTGGCTTATGAAATCCTAACCCCCAGTGATTGGAAATCTACAGCAAAGACATATTTAGAACCTGGACAAAACTTGTTGTGGCTTTCTGAATATAGTGAATTATGCAGGATACAAGCTCAACAAAATAGGCAAACTGGAGTTAATATACAAATCACCTTTGACCAACTAGCAGGTGAAGGTCAGTATGCAGACAATTTAGCACAGATTAATGACCCCATAGCAGCATATGAGCAAATTGCTGCTGCTGCTGCTATAAAAACTTGGGGCCCCCTTCCAGGAAAAGATTGATGGGAAGCCTTCACAAAAATAGAACAAGATCCTAATGAATCTTTTGCTGATTTTGTGGGACGTCTGCAGACAGCTATCACAAGAACCACTGGAGAAAATGCAGGTACAAGAATATTGATAAGACAACTGGCTAAGGAAAATCCTAATGAGGTTTGCAGAAAAAGTATATGGGGACCTCACAAAGATGCTCCTTTAGAGGAGATCATAAGATGCTATGCCACAGTGGGCACAAATGCTTATTATACCTAGACTATGATGAACATGGGAAGACAGGGTCCCTCTTGGCAAGGGACTTCTAGAGAAACTCATTGATGCTTTCAATGTGGAAAAATTGGACATCTGAAAGCCCAATGGAGGCATAGAGATAGAGTGAGAAGACAGGGTGGGAGAAGACCTAAAACCCTATGTCCAAAATGCAAGTGAGGCTTCCACTGGGCCTCAGAATGTAGCTTGACCCAGGAAAATGAGAAGCAGGTCCCAGCTCCAAAATCTCAAACAAAAAACAGGTGGGGCATGATGGCAGCCGAGATTACACCCAGAGAGTCTTTAGAAGTTCAGGTCTCTGAAATGATCAATTAGCCAAAAAGCAATCAGATGGCAGAAAGGGATCACAATTAGGGAGAATACAGGCTTTTTAACCAACAGAAGGGCAGTGTCCAATGCAAGCAACTCCAATGTAATTACCGGGTGATAAGGAGAGATTTAGAAAGTGGTAAATAGAAAGGACTAGATAGGTTAACTACTTGGGGAAAAGGGTTTGCTTGTATTTCTACAGATGGAGAAGGAATGAGATGGGTGCCAATGAACACCTGCTCAGTGAGACAGAAAAAGAGAAAAGCCTCAAAACAAAGGAGCAGACCTAAGAAACCTCTAACACTGAAAGGGCATGGCTGATAGACTGTTACAGAACTTTAAAACCAGCAGTAATCATTGGATTTCCTGAGATGAAAAATTGTTGATAAAACTGTTGCTGAACTTCAAAACCCACAGGAATCATTGGATCTCCTGAGATGAAAAATTGTTGAAAAGACTATTACAGATCTTCAAAACCAGCAGGAATCATTGGATTTTCTGAGATGTGATAAGACTGATGCAGGATTTCAAAATCTGCAGGAATCATTGGATTCCCTAACACAAGATGAGACTACCGCAGGACTTCAAAACTTGAGGAATTATTGGATTCCTGGCACATGAAGTAATAGTTTTGGACTATTTCTAGGATTTAAGGACATGTATAATTCCTCATGTTGATTCATGTTATTTGTTCCATCACTACTAGCCTATGTTAGGTACTATGTGCTTATATAATTTATGTAATTATGTGTAATACCTCCCATGTTGATATTATGTATACCTATTTCAAATGAGACCTTTCAGTAACCTGCTAATCTGATTTGATTTCCCATTTCCTTTGGTGTTTTCATCTCCCTTCCTGAGACATCAGGGAGGGCATGATGACCTCTTTTTATGGTGATTTCACCCCTTTTTTGAGGAGTCGGGGAAGGTGTGATCACCTCTTTTTGGGGGGGTTCTCACCTTGAGAAGTCAGGGAGAGTGACCACCTTATGTTCTAAAATAAAAGAAAGTTGGAGATGTTATGGGCCAGAACTCTGAACTTGAAACAAGGAACTAAGTCAGGGGAAATGATAGAGACAATGGTTATCTAGTTTAGCATGGTTCAATATAATTAATTTAATCTTACAACAAATAATGGTTTTCTAGTGATATAATGATTGGTTTATTCTCAGTGTAGAGCATATAAGCTAGGAGCCTCAGCCAGAATTCATTCAAAGAGATTGAGAGCTGGAGATTCAGAGAGATTCTGAGGGCAGAGAAGAGAGGCGGGAGCTCAAGTTCTTGGAACCAGGGAGAGAGAGATAGACCTATAAGAAAGCTAACTGGACCCCAGGAAAGAAGACAAGACTTTGAAAGAGATAATAAAGGATTGCAGAGACCTGAACTTCAACCTCTGGCTACTCATGTGGTGATTACTGAACTAAAACAAAAGTTGCTTCCATAGACCCCAAGAAAACCGTACAAAAGAACATTACATAAATGTAGGAAAATACTGCTTACAGGCAATTTACCCTAACCAATCCTGCCTAGCATCATAAATTTAGAGCTGGAAAGGACTTTAGAGGCCCTCTGACTTCTAATCCCCTCTTTTTATAGATGAGAATTCTGAGGTATTAGTTAGGTTCCTGAAAGCTTTCATGTTTTTATTACATTGCATATTTTGTTATTGCATATTTGTCTCTGAGCAGAAGGATGGAATCTTTAATTTTCTCTTCCCATAAGACAGATTTCCTAGACCCACAAGACTTGGAGTCAAACCTTAGTTTTAGAGCCAAAAGATCTGAATGCCAATTCTGACTCTGCCACTTTCTAGCTATGACCTCGGACAAGCCATTAAACCTTTTGGGACATCTCAATGAAAAGCATTGAAAATGAAGAAGAGATTCCTCACACATCTTTCCTCTGGCCAGAAACACTCTGACTGATAACTATATTTGGTCCAGTGTGGAGCAGCCCCTGGAAGATACTGCAGTGGCTTCTCTTCTTAGTAACTATCCTATACTTCTGTGCCAGCTTGGTGGAGTAACATCCACCAGAGGAAAGAGGAAGAAGCACCTGCAGTTATCTATGCCAAGACTAATGAGGATTCTGGCTCCAGCCCATCTCAACTTAGAAACTGCATTCTTGATTTTATTTGTTATTTTTAATGTTGATCTTCACTGTATATCATTACTAACCAGTTTACTCTACAATAACTTTGCCTTTAAGCAATCTTTCCTTATATTTGCACAGGGAAAGAGAGAATACCAATTGCTGAAGCCAAGAAATTGGGAAATGACTGCATTGCATTTCTCTTTGTTTTGGAGTTGGTAGAAAATATACAGAAAATCAATGTACCAGAAGTCTCACCACCTCTTTGACAGACAGGGATCACTGAATCAGCCAGTCACAATGGCAACAGGCAACTAGGTCCCAGTAAAACTTTGTAACTGCTATCTATGTCAGGTGTCAGGCAAATTTATAGAGTGGTAGAAAAAGATGGCAACTGACACTTTTACAGTGATTTAAATCTTGTAAAGCATCCTACATAAGTTATTTCATCATATCTTCATAACAGTCCTATAAGATGGTTCCTACAGGTATTCTTTTCCCTATTTTATAGGTAGTTAACTGAGGCTCAGAAAAGTTAAAAGAATTTGCTGCAGTCATATAGCTAGTGGCACGGCCAAGATTCAAACCAATATCTCACCTGATTCCAAATCCAACATTCCATCCACTGGATTTGAAGTGAGAAGACTTGGTTTTGAATCTCAGTGGTGCTTCTGTATTAATTGTGTAATACTTAGAGAATAATTTCACATCAATGGACCTAAAACTTCTTAATCTGTATAATGAGAATAAGAATAGCCATGCTACCTACTTCAGAAGATTGGTGTAAAGATCAAATTAGATAATAGATATAAAGAAGGTTGAAATGCACCATATGTATAAATAAGGGACTGGACAAGGGGAACTCAGTCTATAGAGTATGGGTTACACTGGTTCCAATCCAACAAAAGTGACTTTAGGGAACCTTCTTCTAGCCATAAATAACTGAGAGGTGTGTGATGATGAATTATCTGGCTGGCTTCTGAACCCAAAGGGCTGGTGACAGAGATGAAACTAAGTGCTTATACTAAAATATTGCTAAGAACCTCCATCAACACCTTTTTGTACTTCTCATTTTGAATCTTCTCTGGAAGATTTTGTCCTAAGGAAGAACTGTTGAGAATCTCCAGATGGGTGGAAAAGGCAAGAGCTTTATCTGCCTTATCTTTCCATCCAGCCACCCATGTGTCCTTGAATGCACAATGCCTATTTTTATTGTATTTATTCTCTCCGGATCTCAGGAAGATCCAGAGATAAAATGGTCTGGAATATGACATTGTGGATTTTGAGAGGTCAGAAGAGATGTCAGAGGTCCCTCAGATAATTATATCAGTAGCAGAGATTCCTGGAGCTGATAGAAGGAATAGCTAAGATTGATGAGGAACTACTGAGGAATAACCTACTTGACCCAGCCCAGCAATAGACTGACCCATTGCCAAGACACTGTGTTCTGCAATAAGCTAGCCCACATGAACTAGAAAGTGACTCATTCATTGCCAGACCACTGCATAACATGAATTTGGTGAGGATTCCTGGAAGGAAGAAAAGGATTGTCAGGACCACAAGATACTCCTCAGCTATATGGATTCACTATGTGAATACTTCACTACCTGTGTGCTTTAAACATAATCCTATTCTCTCTAGGAAATGAGTACATGCAAAAGGGAAACTACATCTCCAGTGTTAGGGAAGAAGTTGTAACACATGTCTTTGAGACATGTAAATCTTCTCAATAAATATCCTTTTGTAAATGCTAATATCAACTGGATAATTGATATAAGGGTGGAGAAAGAACATACCACATGGGTGCTCTTAAGCAATAAAATTAGAAGCATCAACTCATTATGGTTGCCCCTAGAATACTTAAGAAAAAAATAATAATGATTCGGGTGGTGATCCCTTTAAGATTCCTTTCTGATTCCCAACTCCTCACAGCTGGAGAAGCTAGGACCTTTGATTCACAAATCCTAGTGGGAGATATCCAGGCTGTCCCAGCCCCCATCATATCTGAGCCAACTTGAGCTGTTCCAGCCTCTATTCTAATGATCTGCTCAGGTTTCCCAACCCCCACCTAGCAAATTCTAGCCCTCCCTGAAACCCAGCAAGGAACCAACCTGGGACTCTACCCAAAGGCCTCTTTAGCCAAATCTCTCCTTATAAAAGAGCCAAGCTGGAATCATCTCTTTGCAGAGGGTTGAAACATGCTAGCTCCATGCTTTGCACCACAGACTCTCTGTTCACCAGAACTTCTGGTGTACTTCTCTCTTTACCTAACATCTTTTACTAACCAGACTTTAACCTTACTTCCAAACCCCACAATAAATCTTTTTTATCAATCTAGGTTTTCGGGCCTGTAAATTCCTTTACGGGGGACTCTGCACCACCACTAGACCTCATTTAACTTTGTATTCTTGCACTGAATCCAAAGGGGTTGCAGGGGAGCTCCATTTGACTTCCTGTACCCTGAACCTGCCACTAGACATCAATTAACTCTAATCTATCTTATCTAGATCTCATCAATAAGTCAACAGGGGATCCCATCATCCAACTTGAGCAGCAGCTGGGAAAGGAGTCAAACATGATGCCACATAGCATTTGTCATCTACTATCAATCAATAATAATAAATTAATAACTTTTCACTAGTAAAGGTGAAACTTAATTGAAAGCAAGCCTTATTGCACTCTTGGCATGGTTTTTGCTGATCGAGGCCCAGGGAATCAATTGTTAGCACTTTTCTCATATTTCTCTCACATTATCAAACTAATTAAGAATAATAATAGTAATAATAATAACAATAATACTTTTGTGATTATTTTGTGTATTTTGTCTACTTATTTGGGCATATCTTTTTTCCTCCAATACAATGTAACTTCCTTGAGAGCAAATACTATTATCCTTGGTTTTTGTATTCCTGGGTCCTAGTATAATACCTGGTGCCTACTAGGGATTTAATCATGAATAAATGAAAAGTATTTTAAGTATTCAGTATGTGTCAAGCCCTACACTAAATGCTAGGAATATAAATATAGGCAAGCAAAATAATTCTTGCCCTCAAGGAGCTTATATTCTAATGTAAAAAATATAGAGGAACTATAGTTGAGTTGGGTGGTAGGAGCAGTCCTGGGTCCCAAAGGTTGGAGTCCAAGGAGGAGGAAGAGGATGAGAGTGGAAATGTTATTTTGAGAGCTAGGAATAAAATGCACCCATGAGATTGAGCAAACTTCTTGTCTACTATCATCCCTCTTGACTTCTCATAATATACCATTTACTTAACCTAATTGATGTAGAGAATTTCTGTGATGTCTCTTGATTAAATTTTTAAAAAGGCATAAAACCCTTGGGCATGAATGGAAACCCCAACAAGTTATTTCTCCTGACTTCAGATAGGACTATTTCTAAAATATCAAATATAGATGTATAATTATCTTGAACTCCTAGAAACTAATCATCATTTTGTCAGAAAGGAACTCATAGATCATGATGTCTCAAACACAGACTGTAAAGAAGACAACCCTTCTCCAGTACTTTGCAAAGATGAGAAAAGCACATTAAACAGATAGCATATATTTTTAGACTTTTTAAAATATATTGATGAGTTTTTCTAATTCTTTTCTTTTTAAAAAATGTTTTGAGACAGAACCATGATAATGGGGAAAAAGAAGCAATTTATCCAAGCTTTCCTTAAAACCCTTCTGAATACCTTTAAATAATGTCATAAAATAATACCTAGAGTGGCAGAAGCAACAAAAGAACCTGGCGAGATAATATTGTAGCCAAAGATAACTCTTAAAGGTTGGCAGGAAAAGTCTGTCACACTTGTGTGAGAATGGAGCACAGACCAGTGTAGCCTATGCCAACACAGTCTGGGCCCCAGCAAACCAGAAGCAGTCATTGGGAGCCATTGAATCTGTAAATAGCAGCAGCTGCTTCCAGAGCTCTCAGCTCACAGATGGTAAGGAGTTGGAACAATTCTTTTATGTGAGATAAATCACCCTATTCTACCTTTTCCTTTCCCTTTATTCCAGTCTACTTCTTTCTGCAATCTTAATTCTGTTTTTTTAGGTACCATCTCTTCATTTTCCACTGTGCCCTCTGTCTAAAAGGAATATTCCTTTTAACTGACCTAATAAGGAGAAAGTTCTATTGAATTATAAGTATTATCTTTCCATGCAGGAATATAAACAGTTTAACCCCATAGTCCCCTATGATTCCCCTTTCCTGTTTACCTTTTAGTGATTTTCTTGAGTCTTGTAAATGATCTCATATAAGAGAGGTGATACAAGCTTTTATGTTGGAGGGGAAGTTAGGGTAGGTGAGAGAGATTTAAGTGAACTTTATTCTCATTGAAATTGGGTCAAAAGAGGAAATAATATGCACACTTGATTGGTTATAGAAATCTTTTACCCTACAGGAAAATAGGAGGAGGAGGGGAAGAGGGAAGAAAAGAGTAATAGAAGAAAAAGCAGATTGGCAGATGGTAGTCAGAAGCAAAACATTTTTGAAGAGGAACTGAGTAAAAGGAGAAAGAGAATAAAATAAGGATGGAGGTAAATAAAATTAACAATTGTAATTTTTAAAAAAACTGAAGCAAGGTTCTTTGAAACAAGTCTTATTTCTCAATCATATAGAGAACTGAGTCAAATTTATAAAAATAGGAGCCACTGCCCAATTGATAAATGATCAAAAGATATGTACAGTTTTCAGATGATGTAATCAAAGGTATCTATAGCTATATGAAAAAGTTGTCTAAATCACCATTGATTAGATAAATGCTAATTTTAAAATGCTGAGATCTCTCATACCTATTGGTATGATTGGTAATAGGAGAGAAAAGGAAAATGACAAATGGCGGAGGGAATGTGAGAAAAAATGAGACATTAGTTCACAGTTGGTGGAATTGTGAGCCTATTCAGCCAGTTCGTATACCTAGCAAAATCACTACTAGGTATGTATCCCAAAAGAGATAATCCCTTTCCCCCCAAAAAAGGACCTATGTGTATGAAAAATATTTATAGAAATTCTTTTTTTTGTGAAAAAAAATTGGAAGAGGAAATGTCTAACAACTGAGGAATGACTGAACAAATTATGCTATGTGATTGTAATGGAATATTATTGTGTTATAAGAAATGATGAATAGGATGCTCTCAGAAAAATCTGGAAAGACTTACATGAGCTGATACAAAGTGACATGTACTGTGTACAGAGTAATAGCAATATTGTAATATGATCAGCTGTGAATGACTTAGCTATTCTCAGCAATACAAGGATCCAAAACAGCTCTGAAGGATTTGTGATAAAAAATGTTATTTGTGATGAAAAGTTCCAAAAAAGAACTTAGGGTGTCTCAATCCAGATTAAAGCATACTTTTTTAACTTTATTTTTCTTGAGTTTTTTGGTTTATGTTTTATTCAACAACATGACTACTATGGAAATGTTTTTCATGATCACACATGTATAATTTATATCAAATTGCTTGCTTTCTCATTGAGAGCATTGAAGAGGGAGGAAGGGAAACAATTTGGAATTCAAAGTTTTAAAATGAATATTAAGATTTTTACATGTAATTGGGGGAAAATAAAATGCTAAACAAAAAAATTTAAGTATAATTAATAATTTTGTAGGATGACTGTCTGGGAGGGATTAAGAGAAAGGTACTGGAAGAACTTTTGGTGATTCCAAAGATCTCAACAAGAAATTATTTTTTAAAAATTTAGTCTTTTAGGGCTAAATAAGATCTCAAAGACCAAATAATTTCTTATAGACTTGTGGGTTGTTAGAGCAGGACAGAAGCAAAGAAAACAGCATGTCTTTTGAGTCTCATAGATTATTATAAACCAAAACTACATAAGAGATCTAGTACAATCTTTCTCAAAATGTGGTCTGGGGACCTCTGGAGATTCCCAAAATGCTTTCAAGGTACACTCATGCTCAAAACTATTTTCATAATAACAAGGCATTTTAACTTCTAATATGGCAAGGGTCAATAGATATAGCCCACGTTTAGATTGTGAAGGATTTTGAGACCAAAAACCTTAAGAATTGTTTATAAGTTAGTCTCTTATCAGTGCATATACTATTAAAGAAAGAATTATATCAGTGCATATACTATTAAAGAAAGAATAAGACCAAGATATCCAACCTTTTCACCTTACAGAAGACAGCTGGATGTCACAGGGGATAGAATGTTGTGCCTGGAGTCAAGAATATTTAACCTCAAATCTTTTCTCAGACACTTATCAGATTGCTAACTTGGGCAAGTTACTTAACTTTTTTTTTGTCCCAGTTTCCTCAACTATAAAATACAGATAATAATAGTGCCTACTTCCCAGGTTTGTTATGAGCACCAAATGAAATAACATTTAAAGTGCTTAGCACAGTAACTATCACTTGGTAGATGTTTGTTTCCTGCCTGCCTAACAGAAAAGACAAAGTAAATGATAGACTTTTTTCCCAGAAGCTATGAAATGCTAGATCCCACACTAATAAAATTTTTAACATCAAGCCTTTTGCTTTTTTTTTTTTTTTTGCTTCACTAGTGCTACTCTCTATGTCTTTGTTTTACAGATGAAGAAACTGAGACTTGTAGAGAGTTGGGGCCCAAGGTTACCCAGATAGCAAATAACAGTGCAGAGTTCTCTATTCTCTCTGAGGTATGTTCTGAGTCAATGAGTAAGATAACAATAGAATTAAAATAAAAAAGACACTACTTTTCAGCTCAAGATAACTCATGTTTCTATAGGAAATATTATTTAAAGAGTCTAACATGGGAAGGTGACTGGATTCCAAGCTAATATTTGAGGTTAGCAGATGAAATAGGATGGAAACCTTTACCAGCAAGATATCTCTCATAACTCACCTAAATCCCTCCTAGTATATCACATTTTTCTTATTTTTCACCAAGTCATTTTTATCTCCTTTTTAGCAGTCCCAGGTATCTTGACCCCAGTGTCTTAATGACAACCCTAGATTCCTCCTTTGCAACAATCCATTCAAGAAAAGCCTTCTCCAGACCAATCTTCCCTCATCAAAAATCTCATTTTATTGTGTACTTATTTAATTTCTCTGGACCTTATAGGTAAGATTTGAATCTAGATCTCACTTGATTCCAAGCCACAGTAGAAATAATGTGTAACTCTAAATACAGAATTTTTCATGAAAAATCCCAAGCTGGATTTAAATTCTTGCTGTACTTATTAACTATGGGATACTGATAAGGTTTTTTTCTACATAAAATTAGGTGGTTGGACTACATGAGCTTTGCATCATCCTTTTAGCTCTAAATCCCATTACTATATCATTTATTATATTGGTAATCACTGTTATTCTTATAAAGTTATCAAGTTTAATATGAATGTATGAGGTTGTCTACCAAATTAAAAATAGAAGCCACCTGTTTCATGTTCCAAAATATCTCTCACCTGTCTGCCATGGTGCTAGAAATTCCATTAAAGTTGTTTATTTAGGTAAGAATTTTCCTCAGGGATGCTGAAGGGATTAAAATGCAATATTTCCTTGGGGTAACACATTAAACTGTAAACAATTTGCCTGGATGATTTTGTTATGTAATCACATAACTTCTAGACAAAAGAACTGCAAAGAAATGAGATACTAGACAAGTCTAGGCTTTTTTTTTTGAGGGAGGGGGTAAAGTGAAAAATCAAATCAAAGGGGAAGAATATTACTAGAAAAGTCAAACTATATTTATATATTTATTGGGTTCTTCAAGCAGCAGGGTGTTACTGAGCACACTATAGGAGCTAGTAGTAGTAAGAGATAGAGTAAGTGATATGGGGAAGAAGATCAGTGTGAGACTAATTTTCACATCTAAATTCAACCACCTTCTCTTGATATCTTGTCATCTCATTTGCTTATGTGTTCCCAACATACTGAGACTATCCCACCCACCCATCCCCAAGCTAGAGGGGAATTAATCTATTCAGCTTTGGTGTCCTGTTCTGGGGTGGGATGAATTGTTCTGAATTGGCAAGTGCAAATTCACCTAGTCTACCATACCTAATTGATACCAGATTAAGCTTTATTTGTTATCCAATTATCTGTCCTGGTGTCTTATCATTGCTTTTCCACGTCCTTTGATTCTCCCCCTGCCACATACACATACCACTTCTTGTCTACAAACAGGAATTCTATCAAAGCCATTGCTTCCACAAAGAATATGACAACTGACTGCTCTTTGGATTAATTCACCATCTTGTAACTTCCTAGACTCATATTCCCTTTCATTCTTCTTTAAGTGTTATCTCGACTAATAAGAATGTGAATTCAATGAAGTGAGAGACTTTCAGTATTGAAAATGTATTCTTAGCACTTAACAACACAGTCTGGCACATAACACTATTCTTCCACCCTTTCTTTTGTTTCTTTTCATCCTTTTTCTTCTTTCCTCTCTATTTTTATCCCTTTTCTTCCTATTTCTTTCTCCATTCTTTTACTTTTTTTACTAGCTTTTCTTCTTTTCTTCTAGCTTTCTTTTATAAAATGTGAACCTATATGAATAGCAGCAATGAAGTCAGCATATGCTGATCGCTCCCCTTCTCTTCATTCCATAATCTATTTTCCCCTAACCCCTTTTCTTCAGTTCTTACTCTCCTTTACCCTTTCTTTCCAGGTGTCTCTGAAACTGTTATTGGAGAGCAAAGAAAAACTTCACCTTCTTCACAATTACACATCAGATTGCCTTTACTGACATTTAATCATTCTTCCATTGGGGCAGTCAATGATAATGGCATTGCTGAAAAGAGGAGCAAAGCAGCCAGCCTCCATTTGTGCTTGTCACTGATAAGGCTAATTTGCTTATAAATCACACCTGGTGGCCTGTTCCTTTTTTTAGGCCAAGAGAGGATTGGTACCAAGGGTAATTCCCTCTTCCACTCACCACTTATTAGGGAGGGCTCTTCAATCAGTACTCCCCATCAACAACAATTTGGTTTTCTTGAACTCGGTTTCAAATGGATATGCTGAAGTCAACCAGTCTGAGAGAATGGGAGACAGGGCTATGAAAATGAGAAGTCGCTTTAGAATGGCACCCACCTTTCATCCCTATCTCTATATTCAGTGTTCTCCAATCATCTCTTTAAACTGCTGGGGCTCTGAGAGGTGGGTGGAGAAGAATGGCAAAAACACAAGCATAGACATACATACAGATAGGAGATGTATCTTCTTGTCCTAAATTTCTAAGAATTTTTGCAAGAAACTCCCACTCTCTGTTTGCATGCTCAGCCTGCCCACTAGTCATCCTGAAGCTGATATTAATCCCATTATTTTTAGGCTTATAGCATAACAAAACCAGAGTATTTCTTTTCTAGTGATTGACAACTTGTGTCAAGAAACATTTGTTTTTGAGCTTTTGAAGGGTGGCTCAGCTGCTGAATTCCTTTAGGTCTAAACTGTGAAGAGAACCTCTGCTCTTATCACTGTAAGCCAAGTGAGTGTCAGGAGCTCCCACCTGCATTGACTGATTTAATTAATACCTCTGTGTCCCTTGGTTATCTACTGCCACCTTGGAGTCTGTTGTCATTTATTCATTATTAAATCTGCTTGGTGAAACACCTGTCGGTTAGACAAGCCAGTTCTGAAGCTCCTGGCAGACACCCATTCTCTAAGATCCTTAAGAAAAAAGACTTGAAAAAAAGTCACAAGAATCCTTTGATTTCTGAGGCCATAGAAACCTTCAAATTTGTTGCAAGGATTATTGGTGACCGATGAGTCTGTGCTATATTATCTCAGATCTGGTGATTTCCCTTGTAAACTGCCTTCTAGATGTGTTGAAGCCATTCTGTGGTGAGACATTTTAATTTCAACTATAAATGGCCTTTTGAGAAACACAAGCTCTATTCAAAGGGCTATTCATGAGACCTATGACTAAATTATTAAACCAATCAGTCTTACTACACAAATCCAGAGGATTTGGATTCTTCATTGATCTAAAGCAGAAGTCAGCAAACACTGGCCAAATTAATGGATGTGCTGTCTATTTGTATACCACTTCCAGCTAAGGAGCTAGGGTGGTCTTACAAAAACAGGGAGTAGGCAGGGTCTGTGTCAGGCATTTGCTGACCCCTGACTTAAATTATAGCTGATTTACTGACTGCCAGAATCACAAGAATTCTAGTGCTTGAGACAAATTCAGCTGAGTGAAGAGTATATCTGGGTTTGTCCATCACATGATTGGAATAGACTAAAAATAACATTTAAAGGAATTGGAAGCCTTAAAACAAATAAACAAACAAAAATTATGGGAAGTCAAAGAGTTTGAAGAATATAGGAGATGAGTTGGAAAAATCATGAGTCAGATGGTAGTAGAATTATTGAAAGGAAAATAAGTGGCTTGGCTGCCCATAGCAAAGAGGATCTTGAGATAATAAAGTGACTATAAAAGAGGAGAAGTGGCTAATTAGTAATATACTTAGTGGAAGAGTCTGAAGTGACAGTGGGAAACATGAAATATTTCAGTTTTCTTTTGGGCCTGAGTATCAGACAGAGGATGTGAGAGAAGGAATATGGAGCAGTTACCAAGAGAAGTAGCATCTGTAGGTGAAGTCCAAGTTTTAGTGAACATCAGAAAACCAAAAGAGGTGAGGAAAAGAGATCTAGGATGAAGAGAATTAGGTTTTTTTGGTTTTGTTTTGGGTTGTTGTGGCTCTTGGGAGGAGGGGTTAATAATAGAACAGAGTTCATAAAGACTCAGTTAAAAAAGGGAGAGAAAAAAAGGGCTAGGAAAGACTAACATTTGAGTTTATTATGAAGAAAGGGATAGACCAATACATGTTACATTCATTGCTGATCTCTCTGCTGATTCCAAATGTCATGGTATAGGGACCAAATATCAGAGCCAAGGCAAGTTCTGGGTGAGAAATATAATAGTCATAGGAAGGTGGAGCAGAGCAGGTCAGGATCCAAGTAGGGAGGAAGTTTATCCTCTAGAGAAAGGAAGTATATCCCCTTTTCTTGGTTTTGACAACTGGGACAAAGTCCTGCCAACCCACTGTTAGTTCTGGCTTTTCTTACTGCCAGAGGGCTATAATATCTACAATTATATTTTCTGTTCTTGCCTCCTATGACAGCATTGGCCTTTCTTCAAGTGTCAGACCAATAGATTCTGGGCATATCCTGTGATGCAGATATGTCCTTTCTCATTATAATAGACTTGTCTCATACTCTATTCATTCAAGATCCCTCTGTCTAACTCCTAAAGTGAAAGGTAATTTGAGAAATGAAAACCTCCATGTGGCATAGACTTATCTCCAAGTTCTCAAAGAATATATTAGTAAAGCACAAATTCTAGCAATTCGCATAAGCTGGAAAATTTTTGAGAATGGGTTCCATGTTGAATCTATCCCATATTGAATATTATTCAAGGACGAACCTAGATAAGTTCAGAGCTTCATCATCAGAAGACTGATATTAGATAATTTTTTTTAAAGTGATACTCATGTAACTGTCTTCAAAGGCATGGGTGTGTATGATCATTTTGGAGAAGTGACAATAACTGTGCCAAGGAAATGAAAAATGTTGGTCATCAGATGACATCATGCTGGATAATAATAACATTTTTATAATACTGAATGCCAAGCACTTTACAATTATTATTTCACTTGATCCTCACCACAATCCTAGGAAGTGGGTGCTGTTGTTACTGACATTTTATAAAAGAGGAAATTAAGGTAAACTGAGGTTGTCACTTGCCCAGGATCACATAATTAATGTGTCTGAGATCGATTTGAATTCATATCTTCCTGACTCCAGGTGTAGCACTCTATCTACTATACCACCAAGTTGCCCTAGACTACCAGATTTTTTTCTGCACTTGATAACATTTGTTATGCAGGGAAAGTGGGGAAATAAGACAAAACTCTATCTGACTTCCTGGAGGAATTCCTTTGCTATGAAAAGACATAGAATTAACATTACAATACTTTTTTTTTTTTTTTTCCTGAGACAATTGGGGTTAAGTGACTTGCCTAGAGTCACATAGCCAGGAAGTGTAAGTGTTTGAGTTCACATTTGAACTCAGGTCCACCAGACTTCAGGGCTAGTGCTCTATTCACTGTACTACCTAGCTGCTCCATTAGCATTACAATTCTGAACTCACTCTCCCTGCTCTTATCAACCATCATCTTTAGCTAAGAGGACTATATAGATATAAAGTTTTCCACAAGTTTGATCAATTAAAATTCATATTTTGAGGTCTAGATTCATAATTTCATCCCTATGAGAAACTTTTATTATGGAAATTCCCTCTGTAGCTTATATAATTTTAGAGAGTTGCCTGGAAATTTGCTAAGAGATTCAATGGCTTATCTATGGTCACAGGTCACTTTTCTGAATCACAGGTAGTGTTTGAATCTAGATCTCTGACTTCACAGCAAGACCTCTGTCTATTATGCTGCTTATGAAAATTAAGAGATAATGACAATGATAACAATAACAATATCATAGTAATTATAATAAGTATTTATTTAAGGTTTACCAAGTATTTTACAAATATTACTTCAATTTATCATGACAACAAGAATTTATTAAACATTTACTATGTGTCAGGAATAAAGTACTGGGAATAAAAATATAAGCAAAAAAAAGACAGCTCCTGTTTTCCTCAAGTAGTTTATATTTTAAAGGGGAAAAACACAGCACACATAGGAACTGAAAAGCAGGGGTTATAGAAGTGTGTGTGTGTGTGTGTGTGTGTGTGTGTGTGTGTGTGTGTGTGTGTGTGTGTGTGTGAAATATTGAAGGCAGAAAGTCACAATCAATGCCAGGAAAGAAGAGTTGGCTAGACTGAGCCCTTCTTCAAGATGAGGCTCTGGGAAGAGTTCATCAATGAAGAAAGTAGTGAAGGATATTTCAGGATCAGAATATTTCAGGATCTACTCAAGTTACTTGGTTTCAACAATCCTAACAAACACAAGATGAGGGAAGCATGGATAGATGGCAAAACCTCATGATCAGGGCCAGACAGAGTTTTCGCCTAATATGGTAAGTTTGGAGGGTGTCAACAGTCTCATTCCAAGGAACATTTACATCTTCTTAAATTGCCCTTTTCCTACAAAGTTACAGAAACCCTGAACCAGAATGTGTTCTTATCATTTCTTTGGTTAAAAAAATCCTCAATATCATGGAGTATGCTTCCTTTCCCAGGATGGCAATACCAACAGCCTACCTGCAGCTTCACCCACTCTTAGTCCCACATGCACACCTCCCTCCTAGTCTTGCAGAAACCTCAAGTGTTCTAGGCAAGTTTCCTCTCATCCCACTCAGGGCTAAACCCCAAATTTGCCTCTTTCTTGCTTGATTCATATGCAAATTTCACTAGATGAGCCCTGTTAAGTAACAAATCACTTGAAAAAAATGATGGGCTGTGGGTCTTAGTAAACTACAATCTCAATATATCTCAACACTATGATATAAAAGTCAAAAAAGTTAATGTTATTAAAATAAGAGGCTTCATCAAGAAAAGAGACCCAATGTTCAGAACCAGGAGAGTAACTGCACTGCTGTCCTATGTATTAGTAAAAACATCTGAATTATTTTAGTCTAGGTGCTACATTTTAGAAAAAAAAATTTTTTTTGTCTAATGGTATCCATCTTTAAGGTAGGAGGAAGGGAAAAAGTGGGGGGAAAAAGAAATTTATGTGATAATTTTATTATATATTTAAAAGGAATACCACATTGTAAATAAACAGATTTAATTTCATATGCAATCATCTTTTTTTTTAAATTCTACTATGTTATGGAAATGCTTGTTTCATTCCATAAATTCAAAAGAAAATAAATTTTAGAATTTTAAAAAGAAAGGAAATTAATAAGCTTAAGAGCATCTAGAGGAAAGTAATCAAGCTGGTGAAGACCCTCCAATTCTGGAACTGAGGATGTTTCACCTAGAGAAGACACAGAGGGGACATTATAGCCATCTGGAGAGGGATTACTGGTGTGCTTGGCCCCAGATCCTAGACAGAGGTAGGACTGATATTTGACAGTTTCAGAGAGCCAGATTTTAACTCAACATCAACAGGTGTCATGGGTTTTCTGGGGAGTAAAAGCTGCCTCCTCCCTGGAGGTGAAGCAGAATCTGGACCAAATTACAAGACTAAATATAAAATCGCTTGTCTGATGTTCAAAGACCTTTTTAACCTTTCTTCCTCCCCACATCTTTCCAATATTCATACAATTCTTCTCCCTACTTCTCTCAACATAGGTATTCTGCTATCTAGTGACTCTGAGCTTCCTTGCTGTTCCTCCAACAAAACAATCCATCTCCTGACTCCCAGAATTTTCACTAACTGTTTTCTGTTTCTGGAATGTTCTCCCTCTGATCTCTGCTTTTTGTCTTCCCTGGATTCTTTCAACTCCCAGATAAAATCTCACCTTTCTAAGCCCTCTTGCTTCCCATCCTTTACGCTCTATTGATGATTTCATTTTATCCTATACATAGCTTGACTTAGCATAGTACTGAGCATAGTAGCTCACATGTTTTCTCTTTTCAACTGTGATCAGAGACTGTCTTATTTTTCTCTGTATCCCAGCACTTATCACAGGCTGGCACATAATAGGTGTTATAATACAAATTGGACTCGATGGCTTTTGAAGTCTCTTTCAACTCAGAATTCAGTGATTATTTGTGATCATCTTTCCCAAAGGAAACTTTCCATTTAGCCTTATTACTATAGCATTGATGAAGGTAGGTCTGTATGCTGAGAATACTTCAGTGATTAAATGAACAGAATGCCTGATAAGGATTCATAAAACCTGGATTCTGATCCCAGCTCTACTATTTACCAACTTTATCACTTTGAGCAAGTCATTTTAACTCTCTGAGACTCAATTTTGTCATCTATAAAATGGGGGTAATAATACACGGTCTATCTACCCTCAGTGGTTGTAAGACAAGGGCTATTATTCACTTTCAAACTGTAATGTACTTTTTAGACTATAAAATACAAGCAAAGTTTGAGACATTGCTATTATTGCTATTTCCCATTAAATTGATCAGCCTTTATAATGAAGTCAATATATTGTTATCACTATCTTTTATGAAGAAAATGAATGCTAGTTGATGTGTAACATCTACTTGTTCAGTATAATAATTATACAATTCACATATTTATATTTCTTTATCTTTATAATCATTCATCAGAGATCCACTATTATTATGAAAACAATGACAATGATCTTCATTTAGTTTTTTAAAGTCTCCCCCATCATTAAAGTAACACATTTCCTTCTAGTCTTTTTAGTATCTAATGATTCGGAAATTTGCCATTTTTTGTGTCTTCTTGGGGAAAACCTGTTTAAACATTCTTTGTTTTATAGATGATTTAAACTGGTGTTTGCCACTTGCTTTATAAAGAGTTTTGAGATTTTAGAAGAAACACTGAAAATAAAATGCTATGATGAGACTTTTAAAAAGCTAACCTATGTGAATGGGTAGGTTTGGACATAGAACGAATTATATTGTTTCTGAATCTCAAGAAATTAAAATAATATTTGTTAAGAGATTTCTAGAAGGTTCAAAGTGACTTAAGTTAGCAATTCTGCCACACACTCAGCCATCTGTCCATCTGTACATACACATATACATACACACAACACACACACACACACACACACACACACTCATACATCTACATAGATTCTAGATGGTAGAAATCCTGACCTAACCAAAATTCATAAAGAATGGGATTAATTGAATTTATTTTTAGATAAGAATCAAAAATCATTTTGGGAGAGAGATTACAATTATTGTTGATGAAAGTCTTTCTAAAATGTAGCAGACAGGTATGTATGCATATATGCCATGCATGCTACAATATTAATATTTTCTTCCTTAATATTTCCCATCTTATAGTTGTATACTACACAATTTCCTAAATTGGGATTTTATCTATTAAAGCTTTGCAGCAATAAAATTTTCCACATATAGGGTCTCTCTACTAATACTTGACATTACAGAAACATTGGATGGGTATACTTTCTGGGTTTAGGAAATAGAACCTACCAAGAAGAAAAGGATGATTTTTTTAAAATTATCTTTTAGGACCTTAATTCTGAATTTGAAAGGTCACTGCACAGAACTACAGATGTAAATCTGGAAATTTTTTTGGTGCATTTATTTACATGAAAGTTTGGGGATGATTGCTTACCATGTTTGTCTTTTAATGGGGGAGTCAGCTATAGCCCGAACACCAGAAAACTCCATCCATTTGGTCCTCAGAATAGTACCTACAGTTAGCTACTCTAAGTATAGTTTCCATATTTTAAAAATAAGTATAGATCAGTTAATTAAGAATAAAGATTTAAATTCAGGTCTTCTTATTGCAAATTGCAAGTTCTCTGTCTCCTGAGGTTGTCATGTTGCATTTGGAAAAGCCATAAATTTCTTTTGTCTGCATCAGCCTTCTGAAAATACATGATAATTTTTAAAATGGGCTTGATTTAGAATAGTATCAGTTACATCAAACTAAATCTACAAGTATTTAGTAAATAATAGGAAAAGAACATTATTGAAGGTCTTCCTCTAAATTTTTCCAGACATTATATGGATACTAATGGAATAATACAACTAATGTGCATTGGTTTTCCCTGGCTCTTACTACACTTTTTAAAATAGTCCTACAGTCTTCCTATGTTATTCCCCAAGCTTTTAATCATATGCAACTCCTTATTTATAACATGTCATAAACCCGATCATGCCCACCATATATCTCTTCGTTGCCCTTTGGGCGATACTCAATTTTAATTCTTCAGAGACCATGGAAGGCTTTGACTCACAAGTAGGGATGTGCTAGTAAATGTTTAACAACCAGCTATTCCTAAAAAAAGTAGACATGGTATGTTTTAAGTTTGATCTGTTTTATTAGCATATTCGCCATCATTTTCTTTAGTCTAAAAAATCAACAAAATAATAACCAAGCCCAGATTTATAGCACTTAAGGATTTCCAAGATATGAAAGCCCAGTTTGAAAATTGAGCAACCAGCTCTTCATACTTACACAAGCTGACTCTAATATGGCCCTGCCATTACTACACTATGTCACTGAAAAAAAGTTGCTATTTTGAAGATAGGCCATTAGTTAAAGGAGAAATTTGGACTCATTAGAAGATATAACAGCTTATTACAGAACATCCAGCCCATTCTCCTTTTCAATTTTGAGGCAAACTCATTTTCCATCAATGTATCTGTCCAAGATTTAGCTGCTGATTAATAAGTCTGGTTGGTGAATTTTGCAGATATTCAGAGTCACAGATGTAAATATAAAGGACCTTAGAGGTTATCTATCCAGTTATATCAAACACAAATAAACAAGGCCACTAAACCTTGAGTAAAATTACCTGCAGAGGACATATTGATTGAAAAAAAAAAAAGAAACCATGTTAGTATTATCTATATTCTATTGTATCTTAATTTATTTTGCTAAATATTTCCAAATTAATTTTAATTTTTTTGGTCTCTATTTGCAGGGCTATTTGACACCTTTGATTAGTCCAATAGTCTTAGATTAAAAAACTGAGAACCGGAGAGATTAAGTAACCTGCCCAGGGACACATACAGTGTAACTATAACTAACTACATCATCATAATCATCATCACCATCATCATCATTATATTATGTAGTACTTTAAGGTTTGTAAAGCTCTTTGCAAGTATTATTTTATCCTTGCAACCACACTGGCATGGAGCTGCTGTTATTATTTTATAGACTCTGGACAGTAAGAAACATGCCAATAAGAAGGTACCAAAACAACTATTAATAATTGCTTTACAATTTGGAGCTATGCCTAAAGGGCTATCAAACTGTACATACCCTTTGATCCAGCAATGTTTCTCTATAGCCCAAAGATATCATAAAGGAAGGAAAGGGACCCACATGTGCAAAAATGTTGGTGGAAGTCCTTTTTGTAGTGGCAAAAAACTGGAAACTGGGTGGATGCCCATCAGTTGGAGAATGGCTGAATAAGTTATGGTATATGAATATTATTGTTCTATAAGAAACGATCAGCAGGATGATTTCAGAGAGGTTTGAATTGATCCTAAGTGAAATGAGCAGAACCAGGAGAACTTTGCACATGACAACAGCAAAATTATACAATGATCAATTCTGATGGATGTGGCTTTTTTCAGCAGTGAGATGATTCAGACCAGTTCCATTGATCTTGTGATGAAGAGAGCCATCTGAACCCAGGGAGAGAAGTGTGGGAACTCAGGGGGGAATTATAACATAGCATTTTCACTCTTTTTGTTGTTGTTTGCTTGTGTGTTTTTTTTTCTCATTTTTTCCCTTCTTGATTTGATTTTTGTGTGTGTGTATGCAGTAAGATAATTGTATGTATGCATATATTTTACCATGTTTAATATATATTGGTTTATTTGTTATCTAAGGGAGGGGGGAGAAGGGGAGAAAAATTAGAACACAAGATTTTGCAAGGATTAATGTTGAAAAATTATCCATACATATCTTTTGAAAATTAAAAAGCTTTAATTAAAAAATTGCTGTAACTGAACGAGAGCAGTGGCATAGTAGCTAGAAAACTCTTTCACAGTCAGTCCTATCTGGATTCAAGTCTTGTCTCTGACAAGGAAGCACAGGATTTAAGAGCTGGAAGTGAGTTGCTAGTCTTATCCATATGTAGAAGGGACTCTTACATGACCAATAAATAATCATTCAGCCTCTGCTTAAAGATTTCAAAGGAGAAGGAGGCTTTGCAAGTCAGCATGGTTCACTTTTTATTGTTAAGATGTTTTCTTAGCATTGTCTATTTTTTTTCTTTGCTACATTTGTCCATTCATCCTGATTCTGCCCTCTGGGACATACAAAATTAACCTAATCTTTTTTTTCATGTGACAGGACTTCAAGTACTTGAAACAGCAATCATTTCTATCCTTAAGTTTTTTCTTCTCTAGATAAATGCCTAATTCCTTCAGCTATTGCAATCAATAGAAAGCCCTTCTCCACCCTCGTCTGCCTTCCTTTGGATACTCACTGGCTTATTAACATCCTTCCTAAATTGTGGTGTTCAAAACAACAGGGATGAGGACCAGACCTGGGATTTCACTGATACAGGGACTTCACAGACGACAAAACTCTTTATCTTAATACAGTTTGACACCTTTGCAACTTAGTATTAGAGAATTATCTAGTGTCCTAAGGGATTAAGTAATTTTCTCAGGGTCACAGGAGTCAGTACATGTCAAAGATGTCATTTGATGAGAGGTCTTTCTGGCTTCAGAGTTGACTCTCTATCAAATACACTGATGCTATCAAACTCAAATAGAAAAGATCACTGTGTGCCATGCCGATCAAACTCCCAATAAATTATTTTACAAAGCTAGAAAAAATGATAAGAAAAAATGGAAGAACAAAAGGTCAAAATTTTCAAGGGAATTAATGAAAAAATGTGACCTAGCTGTACCAGATCAAAAATTATATTATAAAGGAGTGGTCATCAAAACCATTTGGTATTAGCTAAGAAACATAGCAGTTTATCAATGGAATAGATTAAGTTCAGAGAACAAAATAGTCAATGATTGTAGTAATCTAGTATTTGATAAACCTGAAGAACCCACCTTTGACAAAAGGTTGCTGGAAAAATTGAAAATTAGTATGGTAGAAACTAGGCATTAATATACAGCTAGTACCCTATACCAAGATAAAATCAAAATGGGTTCATGATTTAGAGATAAAAAGTAATACTATAAGCAAATTAGAAAAACAAAGAACCAAATACCTCTCTCAGAGAAGGAAGGAATTTGCAGCCAAATAAGAACTAGAGTATATTATGGAATTCAAAATGGATAATTTTGACTATATTAAATTAAAAAGTTTTTGTACAAACAAAACCAATGCAGACAAGATTAGAAGGGAAGCAGAAAAAAAATATATATACCCAAGGGTTCTGATAAAGGCCTCGTTTTTAAAATATAGAGAGAATTCATAAAAAACTTATAAGAATTCAAGCCACTCTCCAATTGATAAACGGTCAAAGGATATGAATAGACAATTTTAAGATGGAGAAATTAAAAACCTTCCTAATCACATGAAAAATTATTTAAATCACTATTAATCAGAGAAATACAGAGTAAGACAACTCTGAGGTACCACTGCATACCTCTCAGATTGTCTAAGATGACAGGAAAAGATAATAATGAATGTTGGAGGGGATGTAGAAAAACTGGGACATTAATAAATTTTTGGTGGAGTTGTGAACTGATTCAACCATTCTGGAGAGCAATTTGGAACTATGCCCAAAAGGCTATCAAACTGGACATACTCTTTGATTCAGCAGTGTCTTTCCTGGACCTGTATCCCAAAGAGATCTTAAAGGAGGGAAAGGGAAACATGTGCAAAAATGTTTGCAGTAGCTCTTTTAGTAGTGGCAAGAAACTGGAGTTTCTTTCCATCAGTTGGAGATTGACTAAGTTATGATATATGAATGTTATGGAATATTGTTGTTCTATAAAAAATGATCAGTGGGATGATTTCAGAGAGGTTTATAAAGACTTACATGAATTGATGCTAAGTGAAATGAGCAGAACCAGAAGAACGTTGTACCCATCAACAAGAAGATTATAATGATCAATTCTAACGGACATGACTTTTTAACAGAGAATTGATTCAGGCAAGTTCGAATAATCTTATGATGAAGAGAGCCATCTTCATCCAGAGAGAGGACTGTGGGGACTGAGTGTGGAACACAATATAATATTTTAATTTTTTTGTTGTTGTTTGCTTGCATTTTGTTTTCTTTCTCATTTTCTTTCCTATTTGATCTGACTTTTCTTACATAGCATTATAATTGTGAAAATATGTATAAAAGATTTGCACATGTTTAAAATATATTGGATTGGGGGCAGCCAAATGGTGCAGTGGATAGAGTACCAGCCCTGAAGTCAGGAGGACCTGAGTTCAAATTTGACCTCAGACACTTAATGCTTCCTGGTTGTGTGACCCTGGGCAAGTCACTTTACCCCAATTGCCTCAGCAAGGAAAAAAATAATAATAATAATAATATATATATATATATATATATATATATATATATATATATATATATATATATATATATATATATATTGGATTACTTGTTGTCTAGGGGAGGGGGGAAAAGAAGGGAGGGAGAAAATTTAAAACACAAGATTTTTCAAGGGTAAATGTTGAAAACTATCTATACATAAGTTTTGAAAATTAAAAAGCTTTAAGAAAAAAAGAAAAGATTACTATAGACAGCATATTGACTTATTGGTGGTGATGGTGAAATTCAGTTTTGTCTGACTCTGTGATCCCATTTAGGGTTTTATTGGCAGAGATACTTGAGTGAAATATCATTTCCTTCTCTTTTTTATTTTAATTTAACTTATTTTCTTTTTTTTTAATTATATATATATTTTTTTATAATATTATCCCTTGTATTCATTTTTCCAAATTATCCCCCCCTCCCTTTATTCCCTCCCCCCGATGACAGGCAATCCCATACATTTTACATGTTTAACTTATTTTCTATACATAAATTTTAAAGATTCATTTTGCTTTTAATTTATGGAGGGAAACAAGCATTTCCATAGCAAAGTATAATAAATATATAATATTCAAATTTAATATGATGAAAACTATAAAAGTATAAAATAGTATAAGTCTATTATGTATAACTTGCTATTCCTTTTAAATATATAATAGAGTTATCATGTAAATATCTTTTTTCCCTTTTTTTTTCTTTCCTCTTCCCTAGAGATGGCTTATGACATATACACACATATTCCATATAATCATTCTATGTATAGTTCTATTTATAAGTTTTTTTCTTGATATAAATAGTATCTTCATATGTTCTTTATTTTTAATTTGTATATTTATAATAATCAAAATGACTTAGTTGCTCAAAGTTGTTCTTAAAATGACATTGCTTTTTCTATATACAATATTCTTTTGGTATTGTTCACTTTGTTTTTTACCTTTTTGTGCAAGTCTTTAATTGTCTTTCTAAGATCAATGAGCACAGTAATTGTCTGTTATAACATATACCACAAATTGTTCAATTACTCCCTAACTGATGAAAATCCAGCCTGAGACACTTACTAGCTATGTGATTGGGCAAATCATTTCACCCTATTTGCCTCAGTTTCTTTTCTGTAAAGTGAATCCTTTTCCTCTACAACTCATTTTACAAATGAAAAAAAAAAAAAAAGGCAAATAGGGTAAAAAGCCTTGGGCAGGATGGTACAGCTAGGAAATGTGTGAAGCTGGATTTGAACTCAGGTTTTCCTGACTCAGGACCCAGTGTTCTATTCACTGTGCCACCTATATCATCTCTGTCGCATTGCATTTTTATTTATTCTGTTAAAGGTTCAATTACAATTTAATCTGGTTCAGAGCACCTTGAATTTGACACCTCTGCATCACACCAGGCTTCCTGGCATAGTAAACAGAATTGAACACAATGTGACATCTGAATAAAGGTAGAATACAGTGTAACTATTACTTCCTTTTCTGGTAAACTGTGCCTTTTTACTGCATCCCAAGATTGAATTCACTTTTTTGGCTACCACAACATACTGCTGACTCAAAATAAACTTGTAGTCCATAAAGAAAAACAATCTAACAACAAAAAAACATGCAAACTCAGATTTTTTTTTCAGAATAGTTCTTATCTATTCAAGCCTTATTCTTATTCTTATACTTGTGAAGTCAACTTCAGTAGCCAAGTATAAGAATTTATGTTAATAACTTTGGAATTTTATCTAATCACTTTCATCACATACTCTAGCTGGTCAGGATGCTTTTGGATGTGTGTTTGCAAATTTTATGAGCATCCATCCATGCCTTTATGCATGTCAGTGATTAAAATGTTAAACTGCATAGGGCTAAGCAACGATCCCTGCAGGACTCCACCAGAAACTTTCTGCAACATTAGCATCATATCATAAAGAACGAAATTCTAAGATAAGTCATCCAGTAAGCTGAGATGAACTAATTCTATTACCATCCAGTCTACATACATTCATATTCTCTCTAAGAACTGTATGGGGTACATACTGATTTTGTAACTCTTAATATGTCACTTATATTTCTTTGTGTCCAGGGAAACTCTTAAAATTGCAAAAGAGATGCCAATCTTCATTGATAAAGGGTGTTGACTTGTAAGGAGTTACCTATATTAATGAAATTATATGTATCATGAAAAATTGTATTTATTATAGGAGTTCACTTCAAATTACCATGCCCTGCACTCTCTCTCACATACCCTATCTTTTCCTGTTTTGTCCTTCTCTCCTCTCTTTTCCCCTATCACTTCCACTCCCCTGGTAAACAGTTGGGCAAGTGGAATGAGGAAGAAAAGGGTACCATGATTCACACTCGCAAGGAAACAATAACAAAGAAGAGGACAATATATCTCCATATTCATTTTTTCCTTTCCTATTTAAAAAATATTGCTTCATTCAACAATAATTGAATGCTAATTATATACAAGACATTGTAATAGGCAGAGTAATAACTAGAAGTTTGGGAATCTTGGGGTAAACATCACCAAACTTATTGCCAAATCAATTTTTAAATGTAGATAAAAAATAGGAAAACATTTGGAACTTGACCCATGGAAGGGATACAAATATCCTAGAATACTGTAAGGGCACTGTGAAAGAGGCTAGGCAGAGAAATTAGGGGA
This sequence comes from Sminthopsis crassicaudata, assembly GCF_048593235.1. NCBI lineage: Eukaryota > Metazoa > Chordata > Mammalia > Dasyuromorphia > Dasyuridae > Sminthopsis > Sminthopsis crassicaudata. The sequence continues at coordinate 434,803,220 of NC_133617.1, forward strand.
AGAATAGAGTAGGATGTGGTTTTTAGGGGGAAAGAAAAATAGACTTGTTGGTTCCAATTTAATTATTCTTGCTAACTTTCTGAGAGAAACATTGTAGCATAGTAGATGATTGTTCCCCTGTCTTCAATCTTACCTCCAACAAATACTTCATAACCTTGAGCTGTTGTCCTTCTGTCTTGGTAGAAACAAGATAGTACCATGGAAGACCGCTATATTAGAAATCAGAGATCTTGGATTCAAATCTTAATTCTGCTTCTTACTATGTATATAACATTTGGCAAGTCCTCTAATCTCTATAAAACTGGGATGGGGAAGAGGCAGCATTGAGACCAGATGTCCTCTGTCTTCCCACCTTCTAGTTTTCAATCTGCACAGAGAAGAATTGTATTTGCAGAGTTATCTATCTGGGAATTCAGTAAGAAAATCATAAGTCTGATTTAAAAATAAAAACTTTTTTTAGCAGGAGCTCAGCCCAGCCATTTTTGCCTGCCAGGGTATTAATAAAGTCAAGACCTTTTAAATTTCTATACAATGGGTGATATCCTATTCTCCCTCTCTAGTTATAGTTCTGGTGCTAGATACCTTGGATGAGCTGGACTGAGATAGTAATTTATTATTTGGACAATAGCCATAGGATATTCTAGGGAAAGAAGCAATAACCCAGGTGTCCTCTCATTATAGAGAACCTCGAGAGAAGAATAGAGGCAAACTTTCTTAGAAACTAAGGACTAGACTTTAGCATCTCAAATCATACTGACTTCTTAACATCTCCAGCTTGACTGTTATGAGCAGAGGCGAGAGATACATATTTTCACAAGATGGTAATCACAAAAGGTAGAGCTATGAGATGCTCTTCTGTTCCATTATAGTAAAACATCAACCCCAAAGTAAAAAAAAAGAAATCAAATCACCCTCTCCCATAAGGTTTGCTCTCCATTACTGTCAATACTGGTAATCTGATGTACAAGCACACTCTGGCTTCTTTCTGAATCCTGCCCCTTTCCTCTCTGGATTTTTATGGCACTACTCTTTCTTGGTTATTCTGTCTATAGGCTCTTTTTCTGGCTCCTTTCCTGGTTTATTATCCTCTCCCCTGAAGAGTAAGTGCTCCCTAAGGTTTTATCTGGGCCCTTTCCTGTTCTCTCTCTTGGTGATTTTCCCTGTATCTTGATGATTATTAGCTCACATGGGCTTAATCTTTATCCTAGATTTAGATAGCCAGCCCTTGTCCCAAATCTCTATCTCATTTAGAGATAGAAAGTCCATATAATTCTCATTTAATTTACTTATGTACATCCTCTGTCATCAATACCCATTTTAGAGGACTCTGCTAAAGAAATTTTAGAGTTTTGTAAGACGAAGCCATTATGTATTTTTCCCAGCCCACTAAAATACTTTGGTTATTGCTATACAAATATATCTGAATCAGCACAAAAGCTGAGTTAAAAAAGCAAAGTGATTGTTTTCTTTCCAAAGAAAACATTTCACTCTTTCCATTTCTTAAGAGGCATCATAGAATTCTGTACTTGGAGGCAGAAAGACCAAAGTTCAAATTCTACCTTTGATACTTACTAGTTAAATGCCCATGGATAAAATAATTAATCTCTTTCAGTCTCTGTCTCCTCCTTTGTAAAATGTATGTAATAATAACTATTTAAAGCAGCCCTGGTATATGACACTCTGGAGCTTTTATCCACTCAGCACTGTAAGCCAATGGTGAAGAATAAATGAAGCAATTGCCCAGGCTATTATGTGTGGCTACAAGGCCTATCAATAAGATCAAGCAGATGTAGGGTCAATTTTGAGAAAGCCTTCCCTCTTAAAAGGGGAGAATGGTTCAATTTTCATCTCATACTTATTAGGGCCTCACCTATAATCCAAGAGAAATTTTATTACACAAAGTTTACTTATGGCTCATTCACAAAGTAGTTGATAACAATATAGAACTGATGTTTATTTCCTATGCCACAAAAAAGTGTAAAATAAACAAAAAAAGAACTCAAAATGCATATTGACACATATTTAAAATAGTAACTTGTAACTCCTGTTTTAGATTTCTAGAATGTAGGAAATATTCCTAGGAGACTTGTGAGACAATTGATGATCATCTCCTCTGAAAAGGATATAGTTATGAGGAGTCATTGCTGTTGAACAATTAGCACCCAATTCAAGAACTCCAGATGCCTTAAATTCATAATAGAATATTAAGATTAGAAATACCTATTCCCCAAGATCACTTTTGGTGATTTTGCTCAGGGCAAGAAACACAAAGCAGAACAGGCAGCCAGGATTTGAAATCAGTCTCTGGTTCACCTAAACAAGCACATCTTACATATGCTTGATAACTGCATGATAACTGCAGCTAGAGAGACAGTGAGGAAAGAAATCCCTTCATCCCAGTTAGGAAGTCCAAGGAAGATTGGGCAGAGTCCTAAATGACATCCTCAAAAAAGAAAAGTAAGTGGATTAGAGTCTCTTGTTTTCTTTTCAGTTTACTGAATAGCTCATGCTAGCAGAGTAATTAACCCCTCATTCATAGGGACCAATAAGAGATTACTGTGTCATCCCAAAACACAAGTATTTTAGCATTGGGTACCCCAGTCCTGGGGATGAATAAAGAATATCTGATCATGTATATATCTTTTAATAATATAATAGATCATGTATGGCCCAGTGGAAGAGAAGAGAATAAATGCCTATCCCCATACATGTTATGTGGATTAACCACTGATACAACTAACATTTGTATTTATTCATACTTTTCATCTCAACAGTTTTCTTGTGAATATATTCAGGCTTAGTAGTCTGTATAGTTCTTTACCTAAGAAGCTTCTTGTCTTAGAGTAGTGGGGTTCATATACTGGGAAATAACATTTTCCACTTAAACCCAGAGATGATTATGATGATTGTTATTACTCCTACTGCTACTGCTAATTGCTACTGCTGCTACTACTATTACTACTGTTGCTGCTGCTGCTACTACTATTACTACTACTACTGACTTCTACTGCTGCTGCTGCTTTTACTATTACTGCTACTGCTGCTGCTATTGCTACTACTACAGCTACTATTATTTCTGTTGCTGCTACTACTACTGCTACTACTACAGCTACTGCTGCTGCTACTGCTACTATTATAACTGCTAATGCTACTACTATTAGTACTACTGGTGCTATTAGTATTACTGCTACTACTGACTTCTACTGCTGTTGCTGCTCTTACTATTGCTGCTATTGCTACTGTACTGCTACTATGACTACTGCTGCTGCTGCTACTACAACAGGTACTACTGCTACTATTACAACTACTACTGTTGCTACTACTATTACTACTACTATTAGTAGTACTGCTGCTGCTGCTGCTATTACTACTATTATAACTACTGCTACTGCTGTTACTACTAGTAGTACCTACTACCACTACTGCTGCTATTACTACTATTACTGCTGTTACTATAGTAGTACTCCTGCTGCTGCTGCTGCTGCTATTACTACTCTTACTACCGCTGCTATTGCTGTTACTATTACTACTGCTGCTGCTTAGTTAGAGGTTAATTAATTGCCTAAGGTCACAAAGATTATTGATGAGGCAAACTAGCAATAGACTTTAGATTTTATTATTTCTATTTCAGTACTCCATTTACTATATCACTTTGTCTTTTTTCCCCCATAGTTTATAAAACAGAATCTTGCAATAACTCTTTGATCTAATGGCAATGCAAGTATTATCTTTCCTATTTTACACATAAGGAACTTGAAATTCAGTTCTTGGCTAGGGCAACCTAAAAGTCCTTTTTTCTTCAAAGAAAAAATAATAATCCTAATCCTAATAAATCCTAATCCAGGAGACCAGAAAGGCTTAAACCCTGAAGGTTTAAGGGACAAACAATACTTGCTAGGTCATTGGCAGGATTGAAGTAAAGAAAAGAAAAGGGGGCATAAGAGAAAAGAAGTGAAAAGCATAGAATGAGGTGAAGGGAGGAAGCATAAAAGTGAATAGGAACAGATACAGGCAGCAAAAAAAGGCCACCTAACAATTGCCTTAGGACTGTCCTTTCTTGTGGAAGTTATTTGCTATCACAAAAACGGGTGCATTATATTTAGATCATAGGCAGCTATTCCACTCTGGAGACTCTCATTCTTCTCCTAATACCCCCTTTGGAGATGCATCAATATAAGGATCCATTACTAGGTCATTGTGCCCCCGGGTGTCCCCTGTCTGCATGACAATAGGCACTTTAGGAGCACAGACTCTTAGGATCTGAAAATTCTGAGGAACCCTGAGAGATTGGCAGGAATTCTCTCTCCTGTGAATACTAAAGCATACTTACGTTCTGACACCTTTTGCTTGCAGGCCAACCACTCAGTATTAGCTTCACAAGCTGCCTACTTGGTCAAGTTTAATGTCAGATTAGAAGTTAAAAAGAAACAGAATTTGCCTCTGATATCTCCTTTCCACATCCAGAGGGAGAGATAATTAGCTTTTCATGACAGGCACAATCCCTGAAGATAGTCATGGCTAGATCCAACAGCCCTCAGCTCTCCAGAGGAGTTCAGAAATAATAAAATGAATGCATAAGCAACAACAACAAAAAAAGGCTATTCTTGGGACTGCAGGACATTCTTAAAATGACCAAATTAAGTGTCTGCCAGGCTCTTGGGATGCCCAAGTCTTATTGCCCACTGCGTTCCTTCATCTGGAGCCCAAAAGATGCCAGGGTTTGTAGCATTACACACAGTGTAGTGTCTGAGTCAGCATATGGGCTTGGATGTTTATTAACTATGTCATCTGAAGCTTTTTATTTAGCCTTAGTTTCTTCATCTATATAATAGGGACAATAATACTTTTATTATCTTATACTATTGTCAAGTGTTTTATAAAGTTTAAAGTCCTATATGACTAGGAACTCACTATTATGATGATTATGAGTTTATTATTGCTAATCAATAAAATTTAACCTAAGGCATCATGGCATAGTGTATAGAGGGCCCTATCTTTGAATTATGAAGATCTGGGTTCAAATTCTACTTCCAGCACATCTTAGCTATGTGACCATGGACAGATCATTTAAAGACTCATAGTCCCAGGTGGTCTCTAAGATTAGTCAGCCATCTTCTCTGGATGCCATTTTTCTCATCTATAAAAATGGATAGTTTTGTAGGATTTCCTTCTTCCAATTCTAAATCTGGGATTCCACATGATCAAAGAATGCCCAATATTCATTACTAAAGGAACTTTCCATCTGGAGAAATACCAGTATCTTAAATTTTAAAAAATCACAACTCCAAACCAAAATATCTCAAAGTAATTTATTAAAAAATATATAATAGAACCACTCTAGCTGAGTTCAGAGAAGCTCAGCTTCCAAAAGTTGGTTACAATTTTTTTGACCACAGACTTTAGAAAGAAGCTAAGGTCCTGTCTACTAAAATATAAAAGGACTATGATCAGTGTTGAAAGAAATATATATTTTGGTGTCAAGAATATTTTAATACTTTAATATTATAATATATTATACTATATTATATTACATCATTATATATCATAAATTATAGAATATAGGTTAATCATATCTTGATTTAAATATTTCAAAATAACTGCAAATAATATACATCAAGTATTTTACATTCATTATCTCTTTTTATATTCATGACAAACCTACAAGAAAGGTATTACAAATTCTATTCAGATGACTTGAGTTCAAATCTCAGTTCTTTTATTTGTCTTGTGGTTATTTGGGTCAATCAGCTGATACTTCTCTACCTTGGTTTCCTTATCTTTGAAATGGGGATTTTGGATTGGATGATGCCTAAGGTCCCTTCTAGATATTAAGTAAGGAAAAAAAATTTCAGTTTTACAGATGAAAATTTAAAAAGTAATATAATTTTCTTATAGAGAGAAGAGTCATGATTCAAATCAGATCTTTTGAAACTCCAAATTCAAATTCAAACTGATTCGTAATGGAAATTCTAACCTGACCCAAGTCTCCCACTGAGGAATGCTAAATATGGTTGAAAATTGTACCAGAATAAATGCAAAGTTTCTTTTATATTTTGTTCTATTTATTTGTTGAGGACCACAGTGGACTTCTAATGGAATCCAGAGGTAGACATCTCCTACTCCATCACATAAGATTGGCAGCTTGACCAGAAAAAAGGGAATGAGTGAGATCTAAGTTTTGAAGAGTACAGAAGAAATGTGCAGTGCCACTAATTAGAATTCTCATTAACTTCAGATAATGAGAAATGTGTAAGAAGACATTTTCAATCTCCAGAGGGAGAAAGCAAATCCAGAGAATGGTTTTCGATGGCATCTAATTTGTGTCTCTTCTATATCTTGGCAAAGATTTAAAGAGAAATGAAATGAGATCTCACCTCCAAGCTGACATCAAACTTCTCTTCTTGATGTTTCCTGGTCCTCTGTGGGTGTTTCATAATAATATTGCCCAAATTATAATCAGCATTGATGTGATTATTCTTCTCATCTCTCAAACTTATATAAGAACTGTCAAGATATATTGACACTCTTTATAGCTGATAACATTCCAGTTTACATTTGTATCATAGATCAGCATAGCTTCACAGACCCTTAGGGATCATCTATTCTACCACTTTGCTTTTATCAGTGAAGTTACTTGCCCAACATTACGGGGATTTGAACTTGAGTCTCCTCACTTTATCTAATCATATGTCCTTCACTTTGCACTATAATTGGTTACTCAATTTCCTCATTTATAAAATGCAGGCAGCTAAGTAGTGCCATAGATAGAATACTGGGCTTGAAATCAAGAAGACTAATTTTCATGAATTATAGTCCAGTCTCAAATAGCTATGTGACCCAAAGTAAATCGCTTAACCTAATTTGCCTCAGTTTTCTCATCTGTAAAATGATCTGGCAAAGGAACTGTCAAACCACCCGGTATTTTGCCAAAAAAAACCCAAAACCCACAAAGAGTTGGACACAACTGAAAAATAACTAAATAACAACAACAAAATGAGAGAGTTGATTAATCACCAGAAGGACATTTCCAGCTCTAAATCTTTCATCCTATATCGTGTAAGAATTGATAACATATATCAATAGAGGAATTTTCACATCAAATGACCCCACAATGATGGAAAACTTATTTGCTTTGAAAATTCTACCTGTTTCATGGATATCTGTGTAGTAAACTATACTGTGGCATTTGGACTCCTTGCTCTATTTATGCAGGGGTATGGGTGGAGATAATTAAAATATTTTTATAACTATATTTTGACACAATCGATCTCCATTGTGATCCTGAGTATTTATTTTATGCTTTTAAAAACATTATTTTAAGAAGTCCATAGGCTGCCAAAGGGATGATAACAATAAACTTTTGAAATAGAATCTTCTGGATCCCTGTAAGATATCCTACCCACTCTCACTCACTATCTACTCCAATTGAATATATATATATATATATATATATATAGATTATATATATATATGTATATATGTATATAGATTATATACATATATATATAGATTATATATATATATGTATATATGTATATATACATATATATGTATATATGTATATATATATATATACACACACACACATATATATATATACACAGAGAGAGAGAATTATTATATATTTGATATATATGTATATAATATTATGATTTCTATACTCTTGTGAGAACAAAATTTCTTTATATGGTCCCAAAGGCCTTTGGTCTTTACAAAAAGTATAGAGTTACACAAAGACAAAAAAATTCACAACTGAATTTTCTCAAGTACTGCTGCTCCTAAGCAAAGCCATTATGGTATCATAGGAAACAGGAATGTTTTAATCTTTACAAAGACCCCAGTGAAAATAATACTATATTTTACATCAGCAGACTCATGTTTAAATCTTTGCTATGTCACTTAGTAGCTGAGTGTCCTTGGATAAGTCATAGCCTCTAGGACCTTTGTTTTATCTTTGACAAATTGGGAATGGACTTTTAGCTCTGCTTACTATTTGTGGTTGTGGGAATTAAGTGAAGTAACACATATAATCTTATTCATGCTTGTAAACCAATAAAGTGCTACATGATTGTAAGCATCTATTATTTTCTTTGAAGTAACATGGCTAACCTCACTGACTGTTTACCTTCCCAAATTCTGTGGCTGTTCATGCTCCAATAAAATCAAATCACTTCTCTTCTAACACAACTTTCTCCTCCTCCCTATCATTGTGGTACTTTCCCTAATTATACAAATAGAATGCATAAGTCCCTGGCCAGCTTCAAATAGCCCAAGGCAATGCCAGCAATAGAAAAGTTAGAGAATTAAAGCCCAAATGACTAATTCCCAAGATGGTAGAGGGATATGAAATTGGGATCTTAAAGAAAATGAAATAATTTCAAATACCTAAGCTCAAATCTTTGAGTTACATTGGATCAAATGTATAAATAAGGATTTTTATTTCCTTTGACATGTTTTCTATATTAAAAATGACAATTATTAAATGGTCTTTATGTAAATGGTTTTCTATGTTGTCCTTCCTATAATGAGATGATGCTACCCACACAATATCAGTAATAACTTTTAAGTTGCTTTTTTCAAGAACTAAGAATCTTAGTATGCCCATTCATCTTCTCTTAGCTGCTTCTCCTTATCAGTGATATAAATTAGACCACAAGTTTTGAGAGGGGAATACCATATATCATTGCATTAGCATGGGTCTTTACACAAAATTCTTATTTTAATGTGTCTACAATCTCACTGTATTTCTTTACTGGTATAGATTGCAATCTACATTTCTCATTCTGGATAATTCTTAACCACATCCCTAAACAAATTCTCCGCGTGGTATCACAACATTCTGAGGGGCTTCCTCTAAGTCTTTTGGTAGGTTCTTTGGTTGTGTCTGGCTCTTTGTGACCCCATTTAAGGTTTTCTTGGCAAGAAATGGAGTGGTTTGCCATTTTCTCCTCCAGCTCATTTCATAGATGAGGAACTAAAGCAAACAGGGTGAAATGACTTGGCTAATGTCACACAAGTGACAATAAAGTGTCTAAAGCTGGATTTGAATTTAAGAAGATGCGATCCTTACTCCAGACCACTGTGCCACCTAGCTGCTTATTCTTTTGGTGGGTACCTGTAAAGAATTCAGGCTGCCCATCCATTATCCTTAATTCTCACAATGTTGATTGCCCATGTGTTTTTCTCACACTTCCTGAATGGTACATTTTCTGTAAATTATGATTGGTAATCTATTTCAGCTTACTTATGTCATTTGTAAAACTATTTATAATTCCATTGGGTTGCCTGAAATTTTGATTGCTCAGAGACATGGAATTCCATAATTGGTAGTCATTTTGTTTCACTAGGTGAAAAAAATGGGATGTGAAAAAGGTGCATTTGGGGGTTAGGAAACTGTGCTTGATTTAGTTGAAAGCTCTGCAACTATGTAACTTTCCAGATGCAATCCAGTTTGTTCTCTGACATCCTCAGCGACCAGGTATTTGAGGTTTAATGGCTGACTTGATATGGGTAACAAGATTATTATGAAACAGGCTATCTCTGCTTTCACCTATTAAGTCAACTTTATTATCCTAGGCTTTAGGGGAGAAAAAATGCTAAATGTATTATAACTTACATTTTAATTATTTGTGTATTTGTCTTAATCTTTCTTTCCTGACATTACCCTCCTTAAATTGTAAACTTCACAAAGATTCTGTTAATTTTCACCTTTATATCTCTAGTTCCTTTCATTACAGATATAGGGGTAGCAATTGAACCTGTTATTCCACTGGTATAAAGTCCTCTCTAGTGAGGAAACTACTTTCCTTCTCTGCAAGCCTAGAGAGTTACCTAGAGAATTGAGAGGTTAAGAAGTAATAGGAGGAGCAGATATAGGAATAGGAGTATTTATATAGTATTTTCTATGTGTCAGGCACTGTATTTAGGGCTTAAAAATATTATCTTGTTTGATCCTCCTGGGGAGGTAGGTGATAATATTTCCCTCATTTTATAGATGAGGAAATTGAAGCAAAGAGAAGGACACACCATTATCACGTTTCAGAGATAGGTTTTGAGCTCTAGTCTTCCTGACTTCTGGTTCTATCCAATGAGCACTGAACTCATTTCCTTTTAAAAATAACCATCACTTGCATTGTTGGTGGAGATGTGAACGAATTCAACCATTCTGGAGAGCAATCTGGAATTATGTCCCAAAAGTTATCAAACTGTGCATACTCTTTGATACAGCACTGTTAGTACTGGGCTTATATCCCAAAGAGACACTAAAGAAGGGAAAGGGACCTATATTGCCAAAATGTTTGTGGCAACTCTTTTTGTTGTGGCAAGAAACTGGAAGATGAATGGATGTCCATCAATTGGAGAATGGTTGGTTAAATTGTGGTATATGAATGTTATGGAATATTATTGTTCTTTAAGAAATGACCAGCAGGATGAATACAGAGAGGCTTGGAGAGACTTAAATCAACTGATGCTAAGTGAAATGAGCAGAACCAGGAGATCATTATACACTTCAATAACAATACTATATGAGGATGTATTCTGATGGAAGTGGATATCTTCAACATAGAGAAGAGCTAATCCAATTCCAATCAATCAATGATGGATAGAACCAGCTACACCCAGAGAAGGAACATTGGGAAATGAGTGTAAAACTTAGCATTTTTTTCTTTTTCTCCCCAGGTTATTTTTACCTTCCGAATCCAATTCTTCCTGTGCAACAAGAAATTTGGTTCTGCACACATATATTGTATATCCTAGATATCTAGGATATACTCCAACATATTTAACATGTATGGGATTGCCTGCCATCTAGGGGAAGGGGTAGAGGGAAAGAAGGAAAAAATCAGAACAGAAGTGAGTGCAAACAATAATGTTATAAAAAAATTAACCAGGCATATGTACTGTCAAAAAAAAGTTATAATTATAAAATAAAAAAAAAGTAAAAAAGGGAACAAAATAAAAATTTTTTAAAAATTAAAATAACCATCACTTCTCAATGACTCCATCTTCCACCTCTCCCAAAAAGAACCGTCCTTTATAAAAATTAAATACCATCAAATAATCACTTAGCATTGTTAACCCAGAATCACATGGCCGATAATAAATCAGAGATGGTACGTGAACCTATCTCACTCTGACCTATTCTCTTCTACCTCTGCCTTTCATGCATATAATAAATACTTAGTAAATATGTTTTCAGCTGAGATTGAATGGAATTGAATCTAACCCTATCACTTCCCTTAGAAAATTATAATCTGATCAAGGAATAAGGCAGGTCCATAAATAAATATAAATAGGAATGTCACTTCCAGTTCTTAGGTAAGCTTTAAATGACTTCTCATTATTTTTAAGCTATTTTCTGTCATACCTGTGGTCTGAGGCAAGTTCAATTCCTCCTTTCCTCTTCCCTCTCTCATTCTTTATTGATTCTGGCAATCTTCACAAGGAGACTTGAGAGAATAGCTGTCCAAGGCAAAAACTTCATAAAGCATAATTTTAAATCCATTCCAGTTCATCCCGAAATAAGGTGGATAGTAGAGGGATATCAACCGAGGCTGAGTTTCTATGAATAGGGTTTATAGAACTAAGGAAACAACTGCAGTTGTCACAATTCCATGTTGGAATATAGCTCCAATTGCAATGGCAAGACTTAGGGAACAGGGCCAGTCTTTTCTGTTGCCAAAAGTAGCCAGGTATTCTGCCTGAACAATATCTATTTGGTACACACAAAGGAAAACAGCACACTCTGCAAATGGATATACATGTATTGGTGTCTTCATTATACCTACTGATCACAAAAGGACCTTCTGGGCAAAGGATGCCCAAGATCATTCTATTTCCTTGAAAGCCTTTCTTTGGGTCAAGGATTCTTGATCTTCTAAAGCCCCTTTTAAAGAATAATAATTTTAAATGCATAAAATAAAAATACATAGGATTACAGAGAACAATTATCAAATATTTTTTAAAATATAAGTTCAAGAAACAAATTAAGAACTCCTACATTATAAGTCTTTATTCCTTGTGATGGTATCAGTAAGCTAAGGTATCATTTAAGGTATTTTCCTGGGGCTTCCATTTTGAAGAGGGACCCAGACCAATCAACTTTCATTCCTCTCTTGATTGTGCTTTTGACTTCATGGGCTTCAACACTATGCTTTTTTTTTCCTTCTTTTTTTCTTTGACTGTCCTTTCCATTCAGATGCATGTTTTATTCTTATTTACCATCACTGCTTTCTTTGTCTCTATTACTTTCATTGTAATTTGGTGTAGACTATTTTATCATTTTTATAAACCAGATTTGGAGAAAATCCAAAGTAATCAATAGTGAGAATTTCATGACAAAGAAAATTGGTGGAAAAAGAAGTAATAGACTTCCAATTGGAAAATCACTCCCTTCTTCTTCTTTTGTAAATTGGCAGAAAACTCACTATATCAGTTCCTGAAAACCATCTCCTCTAATGAAATGTCTACTCCCATTAATGTGAAATAATACCCACCTTTTAGTGTAGAGGTGAATGATGATTCAAGGCAAAGGATGAAAATTATGATTCAAAGGACTAAAAAAAAAAGCCAGGCCTCCATCCTTGGGGACAAATGTGTAAGTCACTTTGCTGGAAGATATGGATTCCTCTAAGTTAGCTACTATTTGTCAGAATTAGCACTTAAAAGTGTCAGATTATAGTATCTTCCCAAATAGCCATTTTCCATGGAGCTTAATATTCAGAATAAATCCACAATAAAAAAAAAATTCTCTCAGATGATTAAAAGTTTACTGGTGAAATATAGATTTCCCCTATTGTTTTATTATCCCCCTCAAAAAAAAAAATACAGCAGGAAAGCATAAGCTACAGTTGATTTCTCTGTTGCCAGTCATAAAGGCTAATGGAAAGGAAGGTTTATTTGTAGAATTAAAGAATCATAGGATATGCAAATTAGAAGGAACCTCAAAGATCATGTAATACATTTCTTTCACTTTACAGATGAAAAACTGAGGTCCAGAAAAGTTAAATAATGTACCCCCAAAGCAGTGAATAGCAGATCCTCCAACTGTAAATATAGTACTCTTTTCACCACACTAAATGAATTGACTCAGTCACATGAGTAACATTGATTAATCAATTAATCAATCAGCAAGTATTTACTTTGTGTCAGGTACATGCAAGGTACTGAGGATCCAAAGACAAAAATGAAATCATTTTTGCCTAAAGGGGTGTTAAAGTTTAAAAATCCCTGTTTTACAATAATTATTAAGAGCTTTCGGATTTTAAAAATTATTTTCCTTATTATAGCAATTGGAGACACTTGTGTGCTTTTTACAGATGAAAAAAACTGAGATTCTGAGAGGTAAAGTGATTTGTGCAAGATTCCAGAGTGTAAATATTAAAAGCTGGATATCCTAACTTCATGTTTTGGGTACCAGAACATAATATTCTTGAAGTCAGGGACTATTTCATTTTTTGTCTTTTTATCCCCAGCACCTACAATTCCTGGCACATAGAAATCCATTAATAAATGCTCGTTGGATGTATGAATAAATTTATTATTATGTCTTGAATCAGAAAAAATAAATAATTTTACCAATAAAATTATAAATCTTCTTTTAAAAAAAAAGAATCTCTGTTCTAGTGACATGAAGGAAGTCAGGAAATAGTCAAAACTACATCAACAAATTCCTATCCAATTAGATTTCAATCAATGGGGATTAAACCTTCAATAGCAAAACTTCTCTAGGCATGTCTCTAGTTACTGAGAAGGATTCACTTTATTCTGTAGTCTGCTTCAAGTGAGAAGCATGCAGAAGAGGGGTAATTTTGCATTATTCTGACTTATGAAATAATAAGGGGTCTCCAAAAGCACAGTAGTATGTTCTTATTAACAAAACAGAAGCTCACACAATCGATAGAAATACCTGCCTGGCTTTTCTGTTTGGGGCTTGGAACTCTGTATCTGAAATTGTCCACTCAACCTGCAATTTATATGTGGGGCCTAACTCTTAGAATGTCAGGAGCATTGTTCAATCACCTTTTACAAGTCAGCAGAGGAATTGAGAAAATAGAAGTGACCATAAAAAAGGCATCTTCACCTCATAAATCATCTGTTTAGATTCTGCACATTTAGTTTTTCAGAGTGAATGAAAGAAATATATTTCTGCTTTTCACAAAAACAAAGAACAATATTATGTGTGTGTGTGTGTGTGGTGGGTGTATATGTGTGTGTGTGTGTGTGTGTGTGTGTGTGTGTGTGTGTGTGTGTGTGTGTGTATATATATATATATATATATATAGCATTATTAAAATCTGAATCTGACTGAAACCTCAGGATTAGCCCAGAGGGAAAATTGAAGGGAATAAGACAAAATTATTTCCAACATCGATGACATTTCTTGATGTGAAATGCTTTATTTAAACTCAGCTGTATCTCCAGTCTAGAAATTAGAATCTGACAAGGGAAAGAATGAGGCACCAAGTCTTAGAATTTATATGCTATTCTTTCAAAGAGACTTTCCTCCCTCCTCTCCCTACACCACAATATAAAAAGCAATCTTGCAGAGGGGTTTGGGCAATCACAGAATCTTACTACTTTTGAAATGGGAGGGACCTGAATGACTATCTAATTCAACCCATACAAGAAAAAGAAACCCCTCTCCAAAATACATAGCAAAGGGTCAGCTAGCCTTTTTGATAAGACTTCAGTCAGAAGGAAACCATTACAATGCAAGTTATTCCGCTTTTGGATATCTTTTTCTAATGAGTTTTTCCTGACATGCCGCCTAAATTTGCTGCTTTTCAACTTCTATCCATTCTCCCAGTTCTTCCTTCTGGGGCATACCCCTTTCTCAAGACAAGCTTTCACAACAGGAGGGTAGCAGTCATGGTCCCCTGAGTCTTTCTCTAAGCTAAGTCCTACTTCTTCCTTCCATTTATTCAGTCAGTAAACATTTATTGAGCATTTGCTATGTCCCAGTCACTGTGCTAAATGATAGAAATATGAAGAAAGACAGTTCCTTCTCCCAAGGAACTCAGAGTCTAAAGGCAAGATACATACAGGATAAGTTGGAGATAATCAACTGACAGAAGGTACTAGAATCAATTGATCCTTATATGTTAAGAACTCAGAGCTGGCCTTATTTCCTTCCTTAGCTTACAAATGTTCTTCCTAAATTGTGGTATCTAGAATTTATTATATATATATCATATTACTTGTGGTCTAACTAGGACAGAGTACAATAAATGAATACTTTCTTATTTTTGGAAGCTATGTATGTCTCCATTAATGTAGTCCCAGATCACAATCCTTTTTTGCCTGTCATCTCACTGTTGACTCCTTTTATGTTTTTAGTTCACTGATACATTAATCCAAAAATTTATTTGAAAACACTATTTAACTATCACATCATAGATATCTGAATTAATACCTAAAATTCCTACCCCCCCCAAAAAATTGGAAAACCAGGAAAGAAGAGAGTAAGAATTTTATGAAAATTTGTGAAAATGTGTTTTCCCTTCTTTCCCCAAAGAAAATCAAAAAAGAAGGAAGAGGAACTGAATCATTGATATCTCACCAATAAACAGATGGAAATAAATAAAGTACATATGAATTTCTTCATAGCAGGAATCCCTTAAAAATATTGCCTTTTATACCAGGATTAGAACATTGATGGTTAACTAATTGAACTAGATTATCCTTTGGCTTAAGCTATTCACTCCCTATAATAAGAAGTGCTTTTTCAGAAGCTAAAAAAAAAACTTCCAGACTTATGGGGGTGGGAGAGGGAAGGATATATTGCCCATAAACAAGAGTGGACTAAATGTAGTCACCTTCCAATTATTTACACTAATGAAAAACTTTTTTTTAGGTTGGGTAATAAAAATACTAGAAAACATATTTAAAAGTATATTTGATGCCCTGTTTGCCTCAATATCCTCATCTGTAAAGTGGCAAGTCATTGGAGAAGGAAATAGCAAATCACTCCACTATTTCTGCCAGGAAAATATCTCTGCCAAGAAAACCCTAAATGGGGTAGTAAAAATTGAAATGACCAAATTATGACTGAAAATGACCAAGCAATAATCCTAAGAGCAGAGACTGTTGATTATTTATTCCCATCCCTAGTGCTTAGGACAGTGGTTTGCATAGTTAAGAATTTAATAAAAATAAATTATTTTTCCATTGTTAAAAGAATTATATTTGATAAGTAAATTAAATATTGCTGAAATTTTCTAATAATAGCTTTGCTCTCCCTATTACACTTATTTTATGTTTACTTTCTATGGTATTAGCTAAATTACTACTTTTAGGAGGTGACTTTTGGTTCAGTAGGAATTAGCAAACTCAAAATGAAACATTCATAATATGTAATACAAAGAGTATATAATGCAGATTCTGAAAATCCAGATTTAAAAGTACCACCCTCAGAGTATTAATGATATCTCTCAAAATGTTTATTTCACCAAGAAGGAGTAAAAGATTTAGCATGTCAATCTTTATCCCAATTAGTCAATCAACAAACATTTATTAAGAACCTACTATATGTCAGATATAGGAGATTCAAAGAAAGGCAAATGGACCATCTCTGATCTCAAGAAGTTCCTAATTTAATGGGGAAAAAAGATGTAAGCAACTATGTATGCATTATATAAAGAAGAAATAATCAATAGAGGAAAGGCATTAGAATTAAGAGGGATTGGGGAAAGCTTCCTGCAGAGGGTAGTGTTTTTGTTGGGAATTAATGGAAGTCTGGGAGGACAGGAGGAAGGAGCACATTCCATGAATGAGAGAACCAGTGAAACTGCCCAAAGACAGTGTCTAGATCAAGGAATAGATAGCAAAAAGGTAGATAGCAATGTATTAAAGAGTACAAAGGATGAAAGGAGGGAAGCCTAGAAAAAGGAATAGATTATGAAGGGTTTTAAATAACAAATAGAAGATTTTAAATTTAATACTGGAGATGATAAGGAACCATTGGAATTTATTGAACAGGGTAGATATTTGGTTTGACTTGTGCTTTAGGAAAATGACTTTAGCAGCTAAGTGGAGAATCCTATACATTATCCTTCCCTATAAGGCCCTATAGGCCCACTTTCAGCCATCAACTCTCAGAAAAATAATTAGATTTTTATGACTATTCCCTCAAAATAAATCAATTACCCTCTGTCTTTATTGACCATCTTTGTGATTTCCCAGATCAAAATACCATTCCCCTGTCCATCACTACCCTAAATATTAGAACCTTCCTCTATTAGAACATACACTTCTTAAGGACAGGAACTATACTTACTTGTGTTTATGTCTCTCTGACCTTTATAACATTGTTTAGCACATAATAATCATTTAATGCTGGCTTTTCTATTCATTCCTTTTTTCATTCTTATTCTAAGTATATGTAACAGACTTTTATAAGCCTTAGAGTCTAGAACCTAGTATCAGAATGTCCTCTTTAACAAACGTATACACTAGATCCTTGGTGTCGTACTCACTTCAAAATATTTATGTATTATGGTATTGATCAAACTTATTTTGTTGTCCAAAGAAACTCAAAGGAAATTAAAAGTAATAGTAATAGTATCATTTCTAATGGTAGTTAGTGGTGGTGGTAGTAATAAGGTCTAGATTTAGAGAACCAAAATGAGATTAGGGTTTCTGGTGGTCAGGGAGTTAAATGATAAGATCTAGTGGCAGGTTTGAGGTTCAGAGAACCAAATGGAGAGGTTTGGCTTCCCTGCAACCCCTAGGGATTTGGCACAAGGGTAGGGAGTTTTGGGGGACTCACTTCTGGTGGCACAAATGTTCTCTGTCAAGGAATTTACAGACCTGAAAATCTAGATTGATAAAAGAGTTATTATGGGGATTGGGAAGTTAGGTTAGAAATCCTGACAGAGAGACATACCTATTTGGTTAGGAAATGGGTAAGGATAAAGAGAGGATAACACTGGAAAAGAATATTATTCCAGTGGGAAGATCTATGGAAAATGAAGTTTTGCACTGAGAATGCAGTTCTCAGTGGATAGAAGGTCCTGGTAGCAAAGGAAGCTGCCAAGGTCCATCTACAAAGACCTTAGTTGATAGGAGCTTATTATATTGGGTGTCTTAGTGGGGACTGGGAGACCCCAAGTTGGCTCATATCTAGTGGGGGCTGAGAGAGCCTCAATCTCCTAATTGGAATTTAAAGGGATGCCTTTTGACCAGGATTTGTAATTGAATCAAAGGCTCTGGCATCCTGGAAAGACAACTTGTCTGGGGAGGATATGCCTCAGCCAGGAGGGGCTGGGAATCTGAAAGGAATCACAGAAGCAATAGGAAATACAGTTTCTTAAAGGGACCACAACCCTTCAGTATTAGTATTAGTAATAGTTGTCTTAGGAATTTTAGTAATAACAGCAATAATAATAGAAGTAGTAAAATCATTATCAGTAATGCTAGTAATAGTAGTAGTAGCAGAAGCAGTAATATCAGTGTAGGTAAAGTAGTTGTAGCAGAAGAAGTCATATCAATCATCATTGTAATAGTAGTAGTAGTTGTTGTAGTAGTAGCGGTTGTAGTAGTACTAGTAGTAGTACTAGTAGTAGCACTCTTATTATCCCCATCTTAAAGATAAGAAAACTGAGACTGAGAGGTTAGGTGACTTGTCCAGATTCATAGAATTAGTAAACATCAAAAACAGAATTGAACTCAGATCTTCCTGACTCCAAACCCAAGTCTATCCAATATGCCCACTAAAGGCCATTCCTCGGAATATAGAACTTATTTGACTGACTGAGGAAGGCATTCAAAAAAATGTTCCTCAGGAAACCAGAATTTAAGGCAAGGAGAATTGGGCCTGCATCATCCAACAATATGCAACATATGGATATTGTGAGTCATCCAAGGAGATATAGATATATGTGGCCTATCTTATTTCCAGCTGAGCACAGTCTTGGCTCTGGGATTTGGTGGCCTTTGGGAAGTCAACAATGCAATTTAAGTGGGCTGTGAATCTCTGGGGAATGTGGAATACTTCTATGCTACACATTTCAAAAGGATATGTTTGAAGTATAGGGACTCGATGTGAAATCATTAGCTAAGGTCCAGATCTTGAAATTCTGGACACCAGGGCCAACTGAACTGTCATTCAGTCTAATCCTGGTTCAATTGCTGCTTTTCTGAGTGGTCCCATGGCTGCTTCTCTGGGAACATTCTGGTGATTAAATGTATTTCTCTTACAAGGGTTAAGTGAGTTGATTTAAGGTTAAGAAGGTCATATGCAGACTTGGCAGTGTCTAACCATCTGTGCCCTTGGACAAAGGAATTAACTTGACCTCACCACAGGATTGGAGGTAGTCCATATTTAATGAATATACAGAAAATGTTGATTCATTACAACCAGACTGTTAGATGTGGGCAAAGGGCAAAAATGCCAGATGTTGGAAGGGAAGGAAAACTGTGCATTCTGCCAACCACACTTAGGGCTGACAAATCCAAGCTTGAAAAAAAATTAAATGGATCATAAAACAATATATCAATAAGAGTAATGCTTTGCTATTCCACCACCACCATTCTATTCCAGCACCACCACCATTGCTACTTCCATCCTCTTCCATACGCACACATACACACAATACCACAAAAGCCCAGAGCCTAGAAGTACCTTTAGGAGATTATTTTTTCAACCCATACCCTAGGAAGAATCTTTATCTATAATATGTCTGACAACTAGCCTTTGCTTAAGGACTTCAAGTCCATTTGCTGTAAGTGGTATTGAAGTAATCCATCCTTCATCTCTATGACTGTGTACAGGTTTTTCCCCTTTTTTATGGGATGCACTGCTCTTCATTTTTGTGTCCTAGAATCCTTAGTTTCTTTCAAGACCTAGTCCACATGTCAGCTCCTAGCCTATCTTGATAGGTTGATCCTCATGATGTCATAGTACTAGTAACAATAGCAGAAGTAATATCAAAAGTAGCAGTAGTTGTAGTAATAACAGTATAAGTAGTCAGCAATAAGAATATCAGCATAAGTTGTAATATTAGTAGCAATAGTAGCAGCAGAAGGAGGAAGAAGAGGATGAGAGTTCTCTTCCTACTAAAATAATCCTATATTAACAAATTTTATTCCCTAGAAGAGCACTTCCCTACACAACCTGGTATATTGCTCAGATGAGTACATAATCCATATGTCACTTTTGAAGGCTGCAATCTATTTAAATTGCACGTGAGAAATTCCAAGTGGTACTTGAACTTCAGCGATGGTCTGAAATGACTAAAACATCTATCATGTAGTACTACAGTGGAGTTTACTTTAAGTCCAGTAACTGAAAGGAATGGGTGCCATTTTTTCAGATTATATTGTTGCACATAATTCATGGTCATCACTTATTGGGTATATAAAAAGGCACCAAAAAGAAAGCAGCATTTATTTTATTTCCTAACTCATATTATGCAAATGAAAGCTCATATGTATACTAATTCAAGAAAAGATTGGTCATAGAGACAGTATAACAGTGGATAGAGAGGCTTTAGAGTCAGGAAAATCTGGCTTAAAGTCTCAGTTCTGACACAAACTGTATTGTGACTTTGGATAACTTCTTTAACCTTTCAGTGCACCCAGATAATTCTCTAAGACTATAAGTCATGGGGAAGATACATGCATTCGTAGAATTGGAATTTTCTTATTTAGGAGTTCCTCCATATCAATGAAATTATAGTTCCAATCATCCCCCATAGTTCTCTCCTAACATCTGGCTTCTCTGATCAAATATCTGGCAAACAACAACCAATTGTCAACAATAATTCCATATGTTAAAAGTCAATGGTGGCAATGTCCTGACCTAAAATCAGAATTTTAGAGAAGAAAAAAATCATCTTGTTCAAATTCTGCATTTTAGAGATGAGCAAAATGAGTCCCTCCAAATGAATGTATCCCATTTCATTAAGCTAGATAGTGACTACTAGAACAGAGATAGATACCAATACTTCTTAACTCCTGGTTCTATTGTTTGTTCCAATTCCAGCCTACCCTATTATTTAGGCAAAGAGAAAAAGAAAGTGGGGAGGGAGTGCTGCAAAGGGAGAATAATACAATGTTCATCTGGATAAACATATGCAGGTAGCAGAGTTTTCTAAACCATAAGCATAGTAAAATAGCTGGGTTTGTTTTCTCAAATCTCTGTTTTTGAACCATTGACTTCTTTGCTTTCTCGACAGATATCTGTTTTTCTTAGGCTGCATCCTACACCAATCTCTATTCTGTGATCTAAACATTCAATTCCTTTAATAGCCCCTAACATTTTGTTGAAGTATCTCTACTAGCCCTAACATTTATTAACCCTGTACTGTCCATGTTTCAGTGAAATGGTTCAACAACATGGTTCAATGAAAAAGACTAGGATTTGGAGTTAGAAGAGTTAGTTTGGATTCTAGATCTTCTTAATACTTGTATGTCTCTGAGCAAGTCATATAATCTCCTTGGAATTCAGTTTGTTTATTAAAATGAGGGAATGGCTTCTTGAGAACTGTACCTTCCCATTTTAAATCTATGATTCTATGATCCAAGAGGCATCCTGAGACATACGTGTATATCTGAATAACACCATATTCATATATTCATATATCCTAAATGTTGCTAAAGCATATGTATCTTCATATCTATGACTCAAAAAGAGTCTGATGCTTTTGTGTGATGGAAAATTTCATGTAGACTAGTGACATGTCCAAGTACCGGTCATAGAAAAATAACTTATCATGAAAAGTCTTCACTTTCCCTTCCTTTCTTAGATTTGTGCATCTTAATTGGATTCTTAGTAGAGTTTTCTTAGGGATTTGGGGATCCTATAAGCCTATGACTACTATTTCTTAGTTAGATGAAAAATTTTTCCTATAGAGCAATTTTTTAGCATATATTGGCAAATATCACTGGAGCTAGCTGATAAGAAAAATGACCAAGGTTCAAAGGATATGCTGAGTTTAGGTCACATTCAGTATAAATTTACACTACTTAACTACAATCCTGTGTAGTAATCATTGATCTTCAAAAGATTCACTTCCTTTCCTTTGGACTTTGTATGTTTCCTAAGGCACTAAAATGAACTCAGATCTCTAAGAAGACTTAAGAATGAAGGCTCAGGCAAATAAATGGTACAGATCATATAGTGCTAAATTAAAAAAAAAAAAAGCAGGAAGAAATTCAAATCCTATCTCAGATAACTTACTAGCTGTGTGACTGGACAAATGTTTTAATCTGTCAGTCTCGGTTTCCTCATTTTTTTAAAATGGGGATAATAACAACACCCCTCTTTGGGTTGTTGTGAGACTCAATGTGAAAAATTTGTGAATACAATGTGCTTTGCAAAACTTAAAGTGCAATACAATTATTATTATTATATTACTTATCAAAGACATGAGGAGCTACAGGAATAATACACTGCCAAGTATGGTTACTGTGTAGGTTGTTTTCACTTAGCTGTTTTCCTTTCTTGTCAGGGTTCATTAATAACGTGTGTGTGTTTCTGTATATATGTGCACACCCACACATATGTGCTGAGGGGATATTTTCTGAAAATAATTGTTGTAAAAACCAAAGGCATCAATGGAATTATTTTTTTTTAAATGAGAGTTCAAACAAAAAACAAAATTCTCCTCTCATTTTTATACTAGCAAAGAACTAGAAACAAAGTAGATGCTCATTAATTATGGAATGACAAAATAAATTGTGATACATGAATATGCTGTAAGAGATTATAAATATAAAGAATAAAGAGAAATATGGGAAATTTTATATGAGCTTAGTCAATGAACTAAGAACAAATATATACAACTACAAAACAAATGGGAAAAACAAACAAAATATCCAAAACTGAATACTCCGATATTATAGTGTCCAAGCCTAATTCCAAAGAAAAAATAAGAGAATTCATCTCCCTCCTTCATTTCAGTGGTAGGAAATTTGGATGTAGAACAGTACATATTCTGTGAGATATAGTTGATATGCTAGATAATTTGCTTAATTTTTTCTTTTCTCGTTTTTATTCTTTTGTAATAAGGGATGGTTGTCTAGGAGTGTGGGTGGGGTAGTGTGGCAAGGAAGTGAGGCAGGTTTAAAATGGGAAACAAAGGTGTGGTAAACATAAAGCATACCAAAAATATGTTTAAAGGCTTTTGCTTAATTTTCAGTTAAGCAGAAAAATCAACTACAACCTTCTCATTCACAAACTATTCTGGCTATAAAGGATCTGACTATACTTGCCAAAAGATGTTTCTCTTTCCTCTTTTTGTGTTGTTTTTCCTGAAATTAAATGAAGATTATAAAGTAGGGGAACACACATGGTGGGACAGAAGCATCACATATAATCCAGTTTTATTGCCAGGTAAGAAATTCTTATTAATATAATGAATACATATGTTTACAAAGAAACATTCTTAGAAAACAAACAAACATTTTGTCTTTATTGTAGGAAGTGTTATTGGTATCATAAACTCTGCAGTTGTTAACAAGTATTAACACGGGGTTACTTACAGAACATACAGTTACTAAAATATCTGCACATAAAATATGCTCAAGTACACAAAAAAAAAAACCTGGATGGGGAGAGATTTGAATGCAGTTGCCAGGTGTAGCCCAAAGTTGATCATTTTAATCGATCTTCAGTTCCAGCAAGACAGATAACCTGTTTGGGATGGCAGTCAGAACTAAATGAAAGGCAAGTGGGATAGGCAGGAAAAACTGGTCCATCATATCAACCTTTGATTCTCCCTTCTAGCATTGCCCTGCATCTCTACCCCATAACAGGATCTTAGCAGTTCTACCTGTCTATCTTAGACTCCACACATCCAGCTTGCCTTCCAATAGCAGCAGGTTTATAGAGTCCTTCCTTGGAGAAGCTCCCATTATTAGCCTAGCTCCAGGAAGAGAAGGCATGGTCAGAGCTGGCTTTAGGCAAAGAGGCCAGTCTGTAGACTTCCCATCCCATATCTTCAGTAACTCATCTGGTGCCAGAGTAGACCACACTTCATTAACTTCATTGCAGTTGTTCTTAAGCTCCTAAGGTTTCAGATCTCCTGGCAGGAGAGTTCAGTTTCAAAGGGCTCAGGGTGTCCACTTACATTTTTACAACTCTTCAGAAGGAGATCCACAGGCTGGGAATAAGAGACTGTGGGCTATTTGAGGCAACCATGGACAGACAGATAGCCCTTTAGGCTGAAAATCAGGAAAGGGAATTTGGGGAAGATAAAATTTTGGAGAGATAAGAGGCAATTAGGAAACAGAAGCTGGTGAAGAAAAAGGAATTGCTCAGCTGAGAGAAAGGGCAGGTTTGGGGACAGAAGGAGCTATTTGGGGAAAGAAGAGGTCATGGATGATAGAGGGAATAAGTTGAATGAAGAAGAAAGGAATCTGAGGGAGAGACCAAGGTCAAATAAGAAGACTATAATCATAGAATATTGGAACTGACTTTGGAGATCACCTAGTCTGATTTGCTCATTTTTGTAGATGAGAAAACAGACCTGGGTCAATTGAAGGGATTTCCCCAAAGCCACAAGAGTACTAGGGAGTAGACTCAGGACTAGAACCCTGGTTTCCTAATACTCCATACAGTGTTCTTTCTATTACATATGAGAGAGAAGTAAAAATGAAGAATGAAAGAAAGAGGAGAAATTTTGGAATTGGGGGGTAGAAAAATCTGAAGAGAAATTGAAGACATGAGTTTGTACCAGGAAAAGATTCAGTAAGCTTCCCTTTGTATTCAGGAGATGTCAAGATACAATGGTGCTGTTCTTTGGCAAAATACCAGAGCAGCACTGAATCCCTTGGTGACTCCTTTATTACCAGCTAAAATGGGGTGGGAGACCTGGGATGGAGTGGCTGATTTAAAGTTAATCATTTGGTAAATTTGAAAAACATAAGATCTCTGATGCATTCATCAGTGACCCACCAAGACTTGAGTACCTATAATAAAGCATGCTACAGACTTCATGATAGAGAGATGATGGGCTTGAGATGCAGTATAAAGCATCCATTTTTTTACAGGGCCAATGTGGGCTTTATTTTGTTTATGTATATTTTCTACAAGAATTTTTATTTTCTTTTTCCTTTTTAATGGAGATAGTTGGAAAGAAGAGAAAATAAATGCTTTTTGATCGAAAAGACATCTTTTAAAAATTAAGTCATTTGGACTGGAAACCACCTCTCCTTAATCTTTCCTTTTTACCTTTGTGCGTGCTCTCTCTCTCTCTCTCTCTCTCTCTCTCTCTCTCTCTCTCTCTCTCTCTCTCTCTCTCTCTCTCTCTCTCTCTCTCTCTCTCTCTCTCTCTCATTTTCCCCTCAATTAATACAAAGGGCCAAGTAAAACAACATAAGAGATCCACGTGTCTTTCTTCTAAAATACCATTAAAGAGATGTTTAGGCTTGAAATTTTGATGAACAAGTTGGGAGTTATCATTGAGCAAAGTGTGGTCCAGAAGAATTCTGGGAAGAGAACAAATAACACATAGGGCTTGAAGGTTGTTGGGTGGGGAACATGTCTTCTTGCCTACATACCCCCTAGCTTTGCAGCCACTTAGTGGATAGGGTGGGGGAGAAAGGGAAAAGGGATAGAATGGGACTTGTCAATGAAAGGAAGTGTGAAAACAACTTCTACTTGAGTAAAACAGAAGGAAATAAGCCTAAAGGAACACAGGTTGCACTTGGAAAACAAGACTGTCATTGAACACCAGTGACACATTGAAGGCACCACCCACGCTTAAGTCATTTTCAGTCCAAAGCAGTTGAAATTCAGCAGCACGCTTAAGGTGAAGGGAAGTCAGAAACAGACAGTTAAGTGAGACTCGATTCTGTTCTTGGGAGAAGACAGCCTTTTTTAAAGGTTGGGGGTACAAACTGGAGTGGCAGCTACTCCCCTTTGCCCCCTCCAACAAAACAGTCCTTTTGTTGATTAGTTTGCTATTTATTTATTTGTTTGTTTTAAGTGTCAGCATCTTTCTCATTTTGGAGATTGTGAAAGGAAAAGGTAGATGTTTTTCTTTGTGGTTTTATATAGAGATTTTTTAAAAAGGTTGAGTACTCTCTAAACCACTGTCCCCACCCCCCACCCACCCAACAGTTCACCCCTTTACTTAGTTGCAACAGTTTTTTTATGGATATCACAGGAAATTGTCTCTCTCTTTTTTTTTTCCTTTTCATTAGCAATTTGTGGGTTTAGGGTCTGTTTATTTTTTGCTTCCAACAGTGATGATATGAAAGTATAGTAAGCGTGAGGGCTGGGGCTGAGTTCCTTTGCCCTGGGCTTGTCACAGGTACATGTGTCCTGATCACCAGTTAATTAAGATTGACCAAGAACTCAGAACCTTGATATAAAATTCCTGGCCAAAACAATGCATTCAATGCATTTTCATATATTTTCTCCTCTTTCTCACGTGTCACATGAGAGTGCTCCTGTGCTCTCGCTCTCTCTCTTTCTCTCCGTCTCTGTGTGTCTCTCTGCATCTCTGTGACTGTCTCTGTCTCTTTGTCAGTCTGTGTGTGTGTGTGTGTGTGTGTGTGTGTGTGTGTGTGTGTATACACATGTGTGTATGCTTTCTCCCTCTTTTGCTCCCATAAGTAGGATCAGACAATGATTGTGCTACTTCTCATCAAGAATTCCCGATTTCAAGTTAAAAAAAGGAAAAAAATGTCACACAAGGGTTGGGCTTGTGAGTTCGCCACTGCCTAGGCTTTGAAATCCACATGGTGTTTTTCAATTTCTCTTTCGATGTATTGCTAAATGCCCCTGTCTTGATTTTCCTCAGCTGTTCATTGCCAGTTGTAACCCAGAGAAGCAAATTTCCAAGTCCTCAATTATTGGTTGTGTCAGTTCTGATTGTAAGTATTGTGTGTGAGGGTGTGGGGGATGGTGGGAAGGAAGCTGTTTTTTAGATTTTGTTTTTTGCCTCTCTCAGTTGAGTGTGCTCTCCAAGATGTTCTCTCTGGTGTCAATTCAAAACAGTCACCTCTGTTTTGCTGTTGGTGATGAAGTATGGCTGTGAGGGCATAAAGTGTTGGCTCCTCGTTGCCAGTGGCTCACTAGAAGTGGGCTCTGTCTGTGCCGTGCTTGCCCTTGTTGCCATAGGCCTGACGCCGGAGGGACGGCTCATCTGGGGTCCCAGCTCTTGAAGTTGGTTGGTGGAATTGTAGGCCAAGGGGTGTGTGTGTGGAGTCTTGTTTGACCCGGGACTTCTGTCCCATTCTGCTTGGCAGGGCCATGCTCAGGACTGAAAGCCCTCGGAGGCTCCTTCCTCTACTCGCACGGGATGAAGCGGTAGGCTCCCCTTAGCCGCCAACTCAGCCAGGTGTCGTCGTTTGGAGTAGAAGTCATCATTGACCTTATCAGCCTGCATTAGGCCAGAAAAGAAGGGCCGGGAAAGGGAAGGATGGAGAGAAAAAGAAGAAACAAAAAGAAATAGTGAATGAAACTGTCAGAAAAACCAACTTGCAACATAAAAATTAGGAAATAATTCAAAAAAAGACACACATTGGAAAACTAAGCAAGGCTTCGGGAATGAAGTCGTGGTTCTTTCTCAAACAGCACAGAAAAGGTTTAAAATTTGCTATTCATGGAAAATATAAATTGGGGTTCTATTGCAAAGAATGCAAGAAGTGAAACTTTTCTGGTAATGCCTAAATGAATCTATATAGTCTGGCCCTAGAACTAGACACCTGAAGCATAATGGGAGTTGAAAGTAATTTGCTCACCTCAACTCAAATACCAAGCAGGCAAGAAAGATCTGCTGTTACAACCAGCCAGTACAAGAGTCCATCAGATCAGATTCATCATTTTAAATGTCTTTGCTTTCCCTAACCAGGGCAATTCCTACTTTCAACTCCCATGATGTCCCTGGAATCTAGCTCTAGAGATAATAGATTAAATTCCTGAAGTTTCATTTCATTCTAGCAAAACTAGAGGGAGATGGATGAAACTGAAAACTGTTTGGTATCATGCAGCTATACTCAAATTACTGCTTGGTTAAAAAAAAATTTATACTTTAGGTTTGAGTCTAAAACAATATAGCATCTTATAACAATGACTATGTTTCATATAGGGCCATGGAGATGTTATCATAAATATTTCCATTTTACAGATGAAGAAACTAAAACTCAGAAGAAGTGTTCCATAGTAGCACAAGGAAAAAGTATTAGAATCCAAATCTATTTAATGAATGTATGTATATCCATGTATATGTATTTATGTATGTATATTCAGAACAAATAAAAGGGGAAGGGGAAGCATGAACAGATATGGAGACTGGGACAAGACTATTATAGAAAGTGGGATTTGAGCAGTCTTAAAGAAATACAAAGAAAATAAGAGATATGGGGTGGGATCTAAGCATTAGAGGAATTTGATACAGCAAAATACAGTGACAGGCAAAGAGCAACTCTGAAGTTTAGACCTTTCCCTCCAATTCCCACCATCTGTTTTTCAACAATTTATCTAGAAGCCCATATAAATGTATATATGTGAGTGTGTATGTGTATATATTCATAAATATGTATCATGTATATATTCATACATATGTATCATGTGTATATAGGATATTGTATGGGTATGTATATATGTATATACATATATATGTTTCTACACAATCTCAATGGATCTTTACAATAATCACATGAGAGAAATGGCACTGGTATTATTATACCCATTTTACAGATTAGAAAACAAGCTGAGTTTGTTACCTCATAGTTAGCTTTAATATGGTGTTTGTAGCAGGCTTTGAACCCAAATATATCCTGATTTAAATTCAGTACCTTTTCCACTATACCATATCCATGCTGGAAAACATGTTTTAGTGTCTGAGGACCTATCCTAGTGTGACTGTGACAGTGATTCCACTAATAATTTGATTTTTTGAGGAGCAGATTATGGAAAGATTTAAAGCAGAAATATAAATGGATCCAACATGCACCTCTAACTCTAAGGTTTTATCCTGTATGGCTGTCTCTCCCTTATAGCTGATGTACCTCTTCCTGAGAAAAGCAACACAAAACAAAACAGCTTTTTTTCCTTCAGACAGACCTGTCTGCCTTCTCTCCTTAACCATAGTACCAGAGTGCTCTTTGACATGACATGAAAATAAATCTCTCTCTCTCTCTCTCCCTCCCTCCCCCTCCCCTCCCTCCCTCCCTCCCTCCCTCCCTCTCTCTCTCTCTCTCTCTCTCTCTCTCTCCTCTCTCTCTCTCTCTCCTCTCTCCTCCTCTCTCTCTCTTCTCTCTCTTCTCTCTCTCTCTCTCTCTCTCTTCTCTCTCTCTCTCTCTCTCTCTTCTCTCTCTCTCTCTCTCTCTCTCTCTCTCTCCCTCCCTCCCTCCCCCTCCTCTCTCTCTCTCTCTCTCTCTCTCTCTCTCTCTCTCTCTCTCTCTCCCTCTCTCTCTCTCTCTCTCTCTCTCTCTCTCTCTCTCTCTCTCTCTCTCTCTCTCCCCCCCTGTCTCTCATTTTCTCTCTGTCTGTATCTGTCTCTGTCTTTCTATTTCTCTTTCTCATTTTCTTTTCTCTGTATCTGTCTCTGTGTCTCTTTCTCTCTCTGTCTCTGTCTCTCTCTGTCTATATCTGCCTATGTCAGTATCTGCCTCTGTATCTGTCTATCTCTGTCTCTGTCTCTCTCTCTCTATGTCTTCTGTCTCTCTTCTCTATCTGTCTCTCTCTCCTCTCTGTCTGTCTCTCTGTTTCTGTCACTCTCCTTTCTCTGTCTCTGTCTGTCTGTCTCTTTCCTCTCTCCCCCTGTCCCCACCTCTATCTCTGTCTGCTTCTCTGTCTCTGTGTGTGTCTCTCTCTGTCTCTCTCTCTCTCCCCCTCTTCCCTCCCCTCCACCTCTGTCTATCTATTCTGTTTTCATCCCCCCCCTGCGCCTCCCCCCAGTCTCTTTGGGACTATTTATCGTCAGGCATTTTCTCAGAGGGAGACAGAGGGCAAAGCAATAGCTGAACCATTCCCCTTTTCTACCAAATTAAACAAATTGCTTATTATACCAGGTATGAACAGCTCCTAATTCTCAACAGCTGGAAAAGATATTGCATATTCAGAAAGTCCTAAAGGGGAAACAGCTTCTGAGGCATCCAGCTGCTATTCCATCAGGACAGATGGGAATAGAAGCCCACAGTAAGTGAAATCATCAGAGCACATCTGGACACCCTGCCTTACCCAATTCCAGTCTATTTTCTGGCCTCCAGATTCTCTCTAGATCTTTCCTAACCTACCACCGCCCTTGTCAAATACACTTTGACTATGTGAACACACACAAAATGTATATGTGACTTCCCATAAATTGCATAGGTGAGTATAGAAAGTTCTTTGCTGCAATTGGTCCTTATAAGGGTAAAGGGGAGGTTGAGTTAAGGTAGAATTTACCTCTAGGACTTAAATTGGGGTTGAGTGTAAAGTACTGTCATCTGATGATTGTTAATTCATAAACCTTTTAGAACTGGAAAAGGCCTCAGACATTAAGTGTAATATTTTGTAGTTGAGAAAGCTGTCCCAGAGTAGAAAAGTAATTTCCTATTTAGTGCAAAGCTGGGATTAGAGCTGAGGTCTCCTGAATATAAGCACTGGGGCCTCAGTTTCCTCATCTGAAATAAAAGAGGATCACACTAAAAGACTTCTGAAGTAGTTACCTTCTCACTAAATCTATGGCATCGACGTTGATTGTTACTTGTGACTAATGACACAACTGTATAGTAAAATTTATTTACTATAAATAAGATTTATTACATATATATGTATGTATTATACCCTTCTGTTATCTGATCTTTCCCTCTCCTTTCTTCCCTTTTCTTCCCTCTCTGACCTCTTTCTCTCCTCTACAGATTGTAAAGGCAATGATGACTGCCACTATGTTCTAACTCAATGAGAACAGTGGCCAGCAAAGTGACATACTCAGAATGGGATTTAATAAATCTTTTCCCCCCTCCAGTATTCACTGAAATCTTAATTAACCAGAATCTCCTACTGATGTCCTGTTCTCCCAACCTTTCATTTCCACATGGTTTTAAGGAGAAGTAAATCACTTGGTTTTTTTATTCCCTGATTGAACTTTTAAGATATACTCTATGATCATTCCATATTCAATCT
The DNA here is from genome assembly GCF_048593235.1 of Sminthopsis crassicaudata. Taxonomy (NCBI): domain Eukaryota; kingdom Metazoa; phylum Chordata; class Mammalia; order Dasyuromorphia; family Dasyuridae; genus Sminthopsis; species Sminthopsis crassicaudata. The sequence continues at coordinate 434,834,286 of NC_133617.1, forward strand.
AATAACTATATCTTCTGCATTTAGCATTTAAGACTGTGATCTAGCTTTTTCATAATGACCCTAGAGCATTTCAACTAGAAATCCTGTTACAATCACTAGGTTATCTCTCCTTAAGCAACTAGGTGGCATATTGTAGAGATTGTTGAGTTAGGAGTTAAGAAGACCTAAGTTTAAAGTCTGCCTCCAGAATTTACTAGCGATGTGATACTGAGCAAGTTATTTAACACCACTTGGCCTCAGTTTCCTTATCTATAAAATGGGGCAATAAATATTTGAGTCTTTTTTTTTCTTTCTTTCTTCAGTTGCATCTTCTAACTCTTTGTCACTCCTTTTGTGTTTTTCTTGGTAGAGATATTAGAGTGGATTCCTTTTTTTTTCCCCTCTCATTTTATAGATGAGGAAACTGAGATAAACAAGATTGATTTTTTTCAGGTCATGAAACTCATAAAAATATCTGAGGCCAAATTTAAATTTAGGAAGATGAGCCTTCTTGATTCCAGGTCCAGCATTCTATCTATTGCCACTTAGCTGCCCCAGGGGTAATAATAGCACTTAGCTCACAGAGTTTTATTTATATGTAGTGTGTGTATGTGTATATGCACACATAATACACACACACACACACACACACACACACACAAAACAATATCTTAAGAAACTTTATAAATATCAGTTGTCATTTTAGAGTAAAAAAGTAAACTCTGTGGTCCCAGTGGAAATCCTTCCAATAAGAGTTGAAACAAAAAGAAATTTTTAATTAACCCTGAATTCACCAGAAAGGGAAATTCACCAGAGTTGTTTCTCTTCATCCCCATTCCTCATGCACCTCTGTGAGCAGAGATTTTACTTTATTTGTTGAGCTGAAGCTATTCAAAGTATCCTCCCTTGAGAAGAAAGGAGACTTTAAACCTTGGCTGTCAGCCTAGTTTCAGGGAATCCAATCCAAAGACTATTCTGGCTCCTTGTGGTGTTATTCTGTCTGTCTATTAAGAAGTTCCCAGTGAGGGAAATGAGAAATTCATTGAGGGGCCCTATTAAGAACCATTAATGAATTCATTAACCTAATCAGCCCTGGGTGCTTCCTGGGCAGACAATTGACAGGATTAGGCAAGTAATAGATGCTCATGCCCTTTTAGGAACAGTAGCCTTCCCAGGTCAGATATTTCTTGGTTTAAACAAGTGTGTGTGTGTGGGGAAGGTTTCTCTAAGATGAGTCTAATTGCCTTGAAGGAGTCAGTGTTGTAAAATTAAACTGTACCTGCCACCATCTGTCTCTCCTTTAATTAGCAACAGAATACTTGATGTAACATACAGGTGCAGAACAGAATTTAGTGACATTTTCATTAAAATGGAGAATGCCAAAGTAATAATCAGTTTTCAAAATAAGATGCACCTTGGAGGCACAAGGCCAAGTTCATGACGCTTTCCTCAAGGTAAACCAATCATTAAGTAGTGACACTTATGTTTTACTTTCTTTGAAACTTATATTTATCTGACTTAGGTGATAAATTCCACTCCATGAGTTAACTTTCCCATCTAAATATTCCAATGTCTCCAATGCTCAAATACTCCAATGTCTCAGTGTTCACCATGTCTTGCTTACCTGAATTTTCAATCATCATATGGGAAGGATGCTTGTATTCTTCCCAGATATCTAGGCCTATGATTTCATTGGTATATTGAATTCTTGGGTGAGGAAACACTCTACCAATGTGAATTGATATAATTTCTGCAACTTAATGGACATGGAAATTACATATAGAACCCTGATAGATTTACTATCTTATCCAAGTTGCTGTAGTTAGGATGTGTCAGAGGTAGGACTTGAAGCCATTATCTCCTTGATTTGGAAACTGACTTTCTATCTGCTACTTATTGCTTCATTTATCTGTCTTTATGGGATTGGATTCCATTCGTTGACTTCCTTAGCCCTCATCCAAATATGCTCATCCCTCTCAACTCTCATTATGTCTTATTTGTCTCCATTCACAAACCCATGTGGAACAGATGCCTGTGCTCTTCTCACACACAACTAAAATATGTTACTATTTTAAAACTCATTTTTAATGTGAATGGGAAGAGCTACCTTCTTGGAAATGGAAAAGTGGTATTTTCTCAGCCTTGTTCTTTGAAGTCAGCAAGTCAGAAGGACCGTAGGTAAGAGAGAAAGTGATGGTACTGTTAATTCTAAAAAGAAGACCTCTACATTACATTTCTACTCTTTACATATTTCCACATATAACATGCTTCCTTTTGCCCCGATAAGCATACAATGATAATCTGTTGCATTTGTATTGAATGCTAGCTCTAACCAAATTTCACCTAGGTAAAAACAGACATGATGTTGGTGGGATGACCTAGGAAAAAGACATGAGTTGTTCTGGGCCCAGCATCCCTTAAAGACAGCCTTGACTTCAAGCTTCTTCTTTGATCTCTGATATCCGTAATATATTTTCTCACATTATTATAGCCATCTGGCAGGCTGGCAACTGATTTAATGGTTCAGTATCTAGAATCATTTAACCATCAGGAGGTGCTGCAGCCTAATTGTTTAATCTCCATCATTAAGATGACTCTCATAAGATTAGTTATAAATTTTATCTATCTGGCCTTATCTAAAGGCAGAGGTCATTGAAGAAAAATGACAGATACTCTATATAGTTCTTGGAGAGCTAAATAGTTCTACTCCCAACTCTGTTTGTAGTTGCTACTACTCTTCTCCATTAGCAGATGGATAGGGTAAACATTAATTTTCCCAGTTCAAACTGTTTTATAATCCTACAACTCACCAAAAAAACTTACTCCTTCCTTTTCCTGCTGAATTTCAATAGACTCCAATCACTTGATTATAGGATAATAGAATTAGTCACAAAAACATTAATTAATTATATAGTTAAGACATTTTGATTTGAACATCTGATGTCCTCTACAGGCTAAGAAAACCCAGAAATTGACTTCTAGGGGTGTAACCAAGATGACAATGAAACCAGGAAGCTAGTCAAGCTCTCCCCTTTCACTTCAAAAATCACACAAAACCAAGCTTCTGAACAGTCAGATGGAATGAAATCACTCTCCAATTCAAGATAGCTTGGAAAAACTTCAAGAAAGATCAGTCTCATCAGGCCAGCTCAGACAAAGTCTGGAAAAGCCAGTGAGGCTGTCTTAATCATAGTAAATCAGCAACTGAGACCCTTGATCCTGGCTTAGTAACAGAGCAAATCAGTAGAGTGATCTCCAGAAGGCAAACTCTGGGAAACCAGGCTGTTTCCTAAAAAGAGTAAATAAAAGTATGCCATGCAAACACAAAGGGTCACTGTGCTCAAAGCTGCATAGTAAGTTTGGGACAGTGCCCCATTTATCCCAGGAGCAGAGTTCAGTCAAAACAGTTTAAAAAAAAGGAAATACAAAAAGAAAAGGAAAGGAAATTTTTGAGCAAGAAATAGAGAAGAACCTTGACCATAGAAAGCTATTATGGTGACAGGCAGACCAAAACACAAACTCACAAGAGGACAAAATGTACACAGAAGAAATCTCTAAGAGTGATATGAATTGGTCTTAAGTCCAAAAATACTTCTTGTAACTTCTCATAATAATCTTCAAAAAGCAAATAAAAGAGGAAAAAATGAAAAAAAAAAAAAAAAGAGAGAGAGAGAGGTATGCAAAAGAAAGTCAACAATTTGGAAAAGGAAGGCAATTCCTTAAAAAATAAAATAGGCCATACGCAAAAAAAAAAAAAAAAAAAAAAAAAAATCCATTGAAATAAACAATAACTTCAAAAGCAGAATTAACCTAATGGAAAAAGAGATACAAAAGCTAACTGAAGAAAATCGCATATTAAAAACTAGCATTAGGAAAATGAAAGCTAATGATTCTATGAAACATCATGAAAATATGGAAGAAAATGCAAACTAGCTCATTGAAAAAACAGCTTACCTGAAAAGTAGATCCAGAAGAGAGAATTTAAAAATTATTGGTCTATCTGAAAGTCATGACAGAAAAAAGACCCCTGGATAGCATGCTTCAAGAAATTATCAAGGAAAACTACCCTGATATTCTAGAAACAGAAAGAGAAATAGTCATTGAAAGAATCCATCAATCATTTGTGGAAAGATATCCCACAAGGAAAACCCAAAGGAACATTGCTGCAAAACTTCAGAACTACAATCTCAAGAAAAAAAATACTGCAACTGCCATAAAGAAAAAAAAAAAAAAAAGCAATTCAGATATCAAGGAGCAACAGTCAGGATAACCCAGGATCTGGCAGTTTCTACAATAAAGGATTGGAGGGTCTGGAAAACCATATTCTGGAAAGAAGGACCTGGTGTAATAACCAAGAATTAATTACTCAGAGATACTCAAGAGTTATCTTTCAGAGGAGGAGATGGAACTTCAATGAAGAGATTTTTCAATGCTTTCTATTGAAAAAAACATAACTAAACAGAAAATTTTATCCATAAATACAGGACTTAAGAGAAGTATATAAAGGTAAGCAGGAGGGAAATATAAATTATTTAAAAGTTAAATTGTTTACATCCCTAGATGGGAAAAAAAATATCTCTACCTTTTGAAAACTGTTTCTGTCACTGGGACGGAATGAGGCACCACTTGAACTGAAAGTGTAGTTCTGAATAGATTCTGATGTGATGACATCAAAGAAAAAGACATTGAAGGGTGGGAAAAGGTTTATACTTGAAAAGAGGAAGAAGAAGATATAATGGGAGAATTAGTTTACACCAAGAGGCTCAAAAGACCAATTACAATCCAGGGAAAGAAGGGAAGAGGATGAGAATTGGCTGAAGCTTGATCTCATCAGTTTTGAATCAAAGAGGCAATAATTTAATCATCCAGTTGGGTATAAAAATCCATTTAACCCTATAAAGAAATAGGAAAATGGGATGAACTCTCCCATAAAATGGAAGCAAATAGAAGAGTGCATTAAAAAACAGAATCCTACAATATGTTGTTTGCCAGAAACACAGTTGATACATAGAGACACATATAGAATAAAGGAAAAGGCCTGGAATAAAAGCAGGGGTAGCCATTCTGATCTCAGATAAAACAAAAGTAAAAAATAGATATAATTAAGAAATAAGGAAGGAAATTACATCTTGATAAAGCTTGCTATAAACAATGAAGTAGTAAAGATACTAAATGTATATGTACCAAGAGATAGAGCAAATTCCTAGAGAAGATGTTAAGCCAATTTCAGGAAGAAATAGACAGCAGAACTATATTAGGGGGAAACCTCAACCTTTTCCTCTCAGGAACAGACAAATCTAACCACAAAATAATCAAGAAACAAACTAGGGAGGTTAATAGAATCCTAGAAAATCTAGGTATGACAGACCTCTGGAGAAAACTGAATAGACAGAAAGAAATACCCCTTTTTTTCTAGCAGTACATTGCACCTATACAAAAATTGACCATGTATTAGGACATAAAAACCTCACAATCAAACATAGAAAGGCAGAAATAGTAAATGCATCCTTTTCAGACCATAATGCAAGAAAAATTATATTCAATAAGGGGCCAGAGAAAGATAGACTAAAAACCAATTGGAAGTTAAATAATCTAATTCTAAAGAATGAGTAGGTTAAACAACAAATCACAGAAACAATACATAATTTCATGCAAGAAAAAATATTAATGAGAAAATATAACAAAACCTATGGGACACAGCCAAAGTAGTTCTAAGGGGAAATTTTATATCTCTAAATAGGTATATGAATAAAATAATGATGAGATCAATGAATTGGGCTTACAACTAAAAAAGCTAGAAAAAAATTAAGAATCTCCAATTATATACCAAATTAGAAATTCTGAAACTCAAAGGAGAGATTAATAAAATCAAAACTAAGAAATCTATTGAACTAATTAATAAAACTAAGGGTTAGTTTTATTGGAAAAAAAATAAAATAAATAAATAAAATAAATAAAAGGGAAAGAAAAAACCAAATCACCAGCATCAGAAATGGAAAGAGTGCCTTTTACACCAATGAAAAAGAAATTAAAGCCAAAATAAAAGCTATTTTTCCCTACTATATGGCAACAAATCTGAAAATCTAAACTAATTGGATCAATATTTGCAAAAAAATATAAATTTGCCCAGATTCACAGAAGAGCAAATAAATTACTTAAATAGTCCATTTTAGAAAAAGAAATTGAACCATTATGAACTCTCTAAGAAAAAAAAAATCTCTAGGGCTAGATGGATATATAAGTGAATTCTACCAAACATTTAAAGAACAATTAATTCCAACACTATGTAACCTATTTGGAAAAATAAATAAAGGAGTCCTGCTAAATTCTTTCTAGGATACATATATTGTTAGGATTACTAGGTGAATTCTCACCTTGTCACTGTCCAGACAACCTGAGTTCTCACCTAGTAGGCTTTCACTAAAATACAGCAAGGTCCCAATGAACCTTTTGCAGATTTTGTGGGACGTTTGCAAACTGCTGTCAAAAGAACTATTGGAGAAAATGCAGCTACAGAAATAATGACCAGACATTTGGCTAAGGAAAATGCCAATGAGATTTGCAAAAGAATTATATGGGGATTAGACAAAGATGCTCCTTTAGAGGAGATCATAAGACGCTGTGCTACAGTGGGAACAAATGCTTTTTACACCCGGACAATGATGAACGTGGAAAGACAGGGTCCCTCCTGGCAAGGGCCTTCTAGAGAAACTCGGCGATGTTTTCAATGTGGAAAAATTGGGCATCTAAGAGCTCAGTGTAGATATGGAGAGACAGTGAAAAGACAGGGTGAGAGAAGACCTAAAACCCCATGTCCAAAATGCAACAGAGGATTCCATTGGGCATCAGAGTGTAGAATAATTCAGTGAAATGGGATGAGGGGCCCAGGTCCAGGGCCCCAGGAAAAAAAGACTTGGGGCATGATGGCAGCTGATGTTACACTCAAAGAACCTTTAGAAGGCCAGGACTCTGATTTAATCAACCAGCAGAAAAGCAATCACATGGCAGAAAGGGATTTCCTGATAAGTGAGCCAAAAGGCAATCAGATTGCAAAAATGGATTACACTTGGGGAGAATACAGGCCTTTTAAACCAACAGGGCTGTGTCCAGTGCAAACAATTCCAATGTAATTGCCAGATGATGAGAAGAGATTTAGAAAGTGGTAAATAGAAGGCACCAGATAGGTTAACTGCCTGGGGGAGAGAGTTTGCTTGTATTTCTTTAGATGGAGAAGGAATCAGATAGGTGCCAACAAGTCATATTCGCCTTGTCCATCAGAGAGAGACAGAAAAAGAGAAAGACCTCAAAATAAAGGAGAAGATCTAAGAAACATCTTACACCGAAAGAGCATGGCTAATAAAAAGACTGTTAAAGAACTTTAAAACCAGCAGGAATCATTGGACTTCCTCACACAAGATGAGACTAATGGACAATGGACTTATGGACATTTATAAATTTTCAATTTATGATTATTTGATTATGTTATTTGTTATATACTTCTAGCATGTATTATGTTACTATGTTACTATGTGCTTATGTAATTTATGTAATTATGTGTAATACCTTCCATATTGATGGATTTATGTTTCAAGGTCATGACTGTCCTATGTTCTAAATCAAAAGAAAGGGGGAGATGTTAGGATTACTAGGTGAGAACTCAGGTTGTCTGGATAGTGACAAGGTGAGAATTCAGGTTGTATGGACAATTACAAGGTGAGAACTCAGGTTGACTTGATAGAAGGAGCAAGCTCATTGGCTGAAGTGGTTCTTCCCAGAAGCCCTTGCATTATCCCACGCCCATTCTCTGGGAGGATAAAAGAGAGGACACCCAGAGCTTTTAATATATGGTACTGATATCTAAACTAGTAAGAGCCAAAACAGAGAAAGAAAATTATAGGCCAGTTTCCCTAATGATATTTTGATGCAAAAATCTTAAATAAAATATTAGCAAAAAGATTGCAGCAACTTATCAGTAGGATAATATACTGTAATCAAGTGGGATTTATACCAGGAATTCAGAACTAGTTCAATATAAGGAAAACTATTACTATAATCAACCACAACAATAACAAAACTTACAGAAATCATATGATAATCTCAATAGATGCAGAAAAAGGTTATGACAAAATACAGCACCCATGCCTATTAAAAACACTAGAGAGTATAAGGATAAAGGGAGGTTTCCTTAAAATGATAAGCAGTGTCTATCTAAAACCAACAGCAAGCATTATTTGTGTGTTTTTTTTAAATACACATTGCTTTAATAAATCATGTTGCAAGAGAAATATCAGAGCAAAAGGGAACAGCAAGAAGATTAAAAAAAAAAAAAAAAACAGAAAAAGAAGTGAAAAAAGCATGTGTTGATTTACATTCAGTCTCCATAGTTCTTTTTCTGGATGCAGATGATATTTTTTGTTAAATATCTATTAAAATTGCCCTGGATCACTGAACCACTGAGAAGAACCAAGTCTTTTCATAGTTGATCATTGCACATTTTTTTCTGTTATTGTGTACAATGTATTCCTGGTTCTGTTTGTTTCACTCAACATCAGTTCATGTACATTTTTTCCAGGCCTTTCTAAAATAGAAAATCAGCTTATTCATAATTTTTGTAGAACAATAACATTCCATTGCCCTCATGTACCACAACTTGTTCAGCCATTCTATAACTGATGATTATCCACCCCTTTTCCAATTCTTTGCTACCACAAAAAGAGCTGATATAAACATTTTTGCACATGTGGATCCTTTTCCCTCCTTTATGATTTCTTTGAAATACAGACCTACTAGTGGCACTGTTGTATCAAAGGATATGCACAGTTTTATAGCCCTTTGGATATAGTTCTAAATTGCTCTCCAGAATAGTTGGATCAGTTCACCCCTCCATCAACAATGCATTAGTGTCTCAGTTTTCCCACATCCCCTCCAATGTTTATCATTATCTTTTCCTGTCATCTTAGCCAATTTGAGAAGTGTAAGGTGGTACCTCAGAGTTGTTTTAATCAATAGTGATTTAGAGGGTTTTTTTCCATATAACTATAGAGGGCTTTAATTTTGTCATATGAAAATTATCTGTTCATATTCTTTGACCATTTATCAATTGGGAAATGACTTCTATTCTTATAAATTAGACAAGTCCTTTATATATATTTGAACTGAAACCTTTATCAGAAACACTAGCTTTAAAGATGTTTTTCCCAGCTTTATACTTTTCTTTTAATCTTGTTTCTGTTGATTCTGTTTGTGCAAAACTTTTTAATTTGATGGAATGAAAGCTGTCCATTAGCAAACATTATTTGTAATGAAGAGAAACTGGATTCATTCCTAATAAGATCAGGGTGAAACAAGGATGCCCATTATCACCACTATTATTCAATGTTGTACTAAAATTGGATTTAGCAATAAAAAAAGAAAAAGAAATTAAAGGAATTAGTGTAAGTAATGAGGAAACCAAATTATCACTCTTTGCAGATGATATAATGCTACACTTAGAGAATTCTAGAAAATAATTCAAAAACCTATTTGAAATAATTAGCAGTTTTAGCAAAATTGCAGAATATAAAATAAACCCACATAAATCATCAGCATTCCTATATATATATATATATTATATGTATTACTGACAATGCCCATCACCAAGAGATAGAAAGAGAAATTCCATTTAAAATTGTTGTAAACAAAATAAAATACTTGAGGGGGTCTACCTGCCAAAACAAACCCAAGAACTATATGAACACAATTACAAAACACTTCTCATCCAAATAAAATCAGATCTAAACAATTGGAAAAATATCTCATTGTCTGAGCTAATATAATAAAAATGACAATTCTGCCTAAATTGATTTATTTTTAATTTACCTTTTCAGTTCCATAACAATCAAACTGCCAAAAATTTACTTTATAGAACTAGAAAATATAATAACAAAATTCATCTGAAAGAACAAAAGGTCAAGAATATCAAGGGAATTAATGAAAAAAAAATAAAATACCAAGGATGGTGTCTTAGCGGTACCAAACCTAAAACTATATTATAAAGCAGTAGTCATCAAAACCTTTTGGTATTGACTAAAAAATAAAGTGATGGATCAATGAAATAGATTATATTCACATGACATAATAATCAAGGCCTATAAGTAATTTAATATTTGATAAAGTCCCAAACCCCAGCTTCTGGGATTACAAACTTAACTATTTGACAAAAATTGCTGAGAAAATTGGAACATAATATGTCAGAAACTCAGCATAGATCTGCACCTCACATCCCATACCAAAATAAAGTCAAAATGAGTACATGATTTTGGCATAAAATATGATATTATAAGCAAATCAGGAGAACAAGGAATAGTTTACTTATCAGATCTTTGGAGAAGGGAGGAATGTATGACCAAAGAAGAACTAAGGAACATTATGAAAGGCAAAATGGACAACTTTGATTACATTAAATTAAAAAGGTTTTGTGCAAACAAACCAAGAGAAACAAGATTAAAAGGGAAGTACAAGGCTGGAAAAATTATTTTTACAGCCAATGTTTCTGATAAAGGTCTCATTTCTATTACATATATATACACACACACATATTACTGTATTATAAAGAATATAAGTTATTTCCCAATTGCTAAATGATCTAAAGATTTGAACAATTTTCAGATGATGAAATTACAGCCATCTATGGGCACATTAAAAAACGTTTTAAATCATTATTGATTAGATAAATGCAAATTAAGGAAACTCTGAAGTACCACCTCACGCTTCTCAGATTGACTAAGATGACAGGAAAAGATAATGATAAATGATGGATTGGGAAAACTGACACACTAATGCATTGTTGGTTGAGGTGTGAACTGATTCAATTATTTTAGAGAACAATCTGGTACTATGCCCAAATGATTATAAAACTGTGCATATCCTTTGACCCAGCAGTGGTACTTCTGGGTCTGTATTCCAAGGAAATCACAAAGGAGAGAAAACGATTCAAAGGTGCAAAAATGTTTGTAGCAGATCTTTTTGTGGTAACAAAGAACTGGAAAAAGAGTGGATGCCCATCAATTGGAGAATGGCTGAACAAGTTGTGGTATATGAAGGCAATAAAATTTAATTGTTTTATAAAAAATAATGAACAAGCTGATTTTAGAAAGACCTGGAAAGATTTACACAAACTGATGCTGAGTGAACAAGCACAACCAGGACTACACTGTACACAATAATGGAAAGAATATTCAATGTTCATAGTGTCACATTGATCAACTATGAAAGACTTGGTTCTTCTCAATGGTTCAGTGATACAGGGCAATTCCAATAGACTTTGAAAAGAAAATGCTACCTTTATCCAGAAAAAGAACTATGTCTTCGGAATGTAAATCGATACGTGCTACGTTCACTTCTTTTTTTTTTTTCCTCTCCCATGGTTTTTCCCTTTTGTTCTGATTTTTCTCTACCAATACAATTCATAAAGCAACAATGCATTAAAAAATAAATTCATTCATTCATTCATTTTAAAAAAAAGAAAACTCAGAAGTTTCATTTTTTTATTAATTCTTTTGATATCCTTGACTTTTTGTTCTTCCAAATGAATTTTGTTATTGTTTTTCTCTAATTCAGTAATGTCATCTGTGAAACAAGGATGCCTACTATCACCAATATTATTCAATATAATATTGGAAATACTAGCAGAGTAAGAAAAGAAAAAGAAAATCAGAATAGGGAATGATGTCATAAAAGTATCTCTTTTTCACTTACAATGTGATATGCTATGAAGGTTCCAAAGACTCAACTAAAAGTTAGATGAAACAATTATTTTAGCAAAATAGCAGTTCATAAAGTAAATCTACATACATGGCTAGCATTCCTACATATCACAAATAAAACCCTGAATGAAGAGATAGTAAGATATAGCCTATTTAGAATAACTCTTGACAGTATAAAACTACCTGGAAGTACACCTGCCAAAACAAACACAGGAACTCTATGAAGAAATATTAAAAACTTTTCATATAAATAAAATAAGATTTAAATAACTGGAGAATTATTAACTATTTATGGGTAGACATAGCCAATATAATAAAAATGACAATTTTATCTAAACTAATTTATATCTTCAATGCCATCCCAATTAAATTTACTAAATTAGAAAAAAACAATAAATAACATACACTCTTCTATATGACCTCTACTATATTAATGTCCTTTCTAAAATGTGACAATAGAACTGAATAGATGTATTCTGCGCAGGAACCATCTTTTGCAATAGCTTTATATTTTGGTTTCCTTGCTTCCAATAGCCTTTCTCTAAATCATCTTCCACACAACTGTCATATTGCTATTTCTATAACACATACCTGACCACATTACCCAATCCTCCCCCCCCCCACCTCACTCCTTTAAACATCTTCATTGGCCTTCTATTGTCTCTAAATAACATATAAAATTCTCAGGCTGGCACTTCAAGTCTTCTACAACCTAATTAACATATATCTTTCTAGTTAATACTGGAAAATATTTGTTAATATTCCTTTTTATGAATTCTCCATTCATAAATATTCACATATATTTTATATATATGTGTGTGTGTGTGTATATATATATATATATATATATATATATATATATATATATATATATATATATTCATTTGTACATATTATACCTTCCCACCCCCAGCCTCCATAAAACCTGCCATAATATAATGTAAGCTTGCTGGCTTGAAGGCTGGCAGTGATAGTTTTTGTACAATTAGTAGACAAAGTTATTGTTCAATTTCTTCATTGTGGACACCCCACTTCTACATATATAACCTAAATTCACTTTAGCTTTGGCATGGTGCCACAAACTGAAAGTCCTTTTTGCAGAAAAGCTTACAGGAGTAAACATGGTCTATTTCTGAAGAAATGTCAAGATGTCAGGATTCGACATTCCTTTTACTTTAATCAAACTACCATTGGGGGAAAAATGCACAAATTCAATCATATATTATTTCTATCTTTTGTAAAGTATATCAATGCTTCAAATCTCTAAGGGACAATTTTGGCATTTATGATCTAGTACTAGCTGAGATGCAGATTTTAATAAGGAGGTGGCTCTGGTTTCTACAAGAAGATTTCACAGACTGGCTCTTGAGTGGCTTTGCCAAGGACCTAGTTTTCACTGGGCAGAGCAGAATTCTCTGTCAGGAAAGAATTATGGCTGTCCACCCTGCTGCCTCTAGCTATAGCTGATTTTATTATAATACTTGACATTCATGTAGAATCCCAAGCTTCCTTCAAAGCACAGCTTTGTAAAGCTCCTAAAGCCTTCCATATATATTATCTCATTTTAGATTCACAACAAGCTATGGTATTGGTATTATTGGCACTAGTATTATTATCCCTGTTTTATGGGATAATATGAAAAAGAAACTGTTTTATGAAAAAGAAAACTGGTTCATTTTAAGTGACTGGCCCATGGTCACATAGCTAATAGAAGTGCCAGGAGCACTAGTCAAACCCAGATTCCTGATTCCAAGTCCAGTATTCTATCCACTACTGACCACAGTTTCCGCACACTAATGACCACTAAACTAGAGAAATAACTATTAAGATAGTGTAATGTCAGAAATTGATGTTGCGAGTTAAAGGAATGCCACTAAGAGCAATAAGAGAAAGAAAAGGAAGCAAGCTCAGCTCTTTATTTATTCACACATTCCTTCTCACCTTTTCCCTTGATTCTTTGGCAAATGAATTGGAATCTGAATCTCCCAAAATGTCACCCTTCCTTCCACAAATGTTCCTAAAAAGTGCTGTTTAAAGCAAAAGACTGCCTTGGTTTTTTGGAGAGAAAGGTAGGATGGGGAGATTATTAGCAAGACTTTGAAGGGAGATCTATATTTAGGTGTTCGTTTCCTTTCAGTGTCGACAGACTCCTGGAACTTGTGTTCACGTTAGGCTGTGACTGTTTATAAATAACATAATGGAAAATAGCCTTCTATTGTAGAACTCAAGGTGAATAAAATGCTGCTACAACTCCGAATTCTGAACTCTTAGTTGACCACAGAACTAATTAAGGGAAGAGCACAGCTTTGGTTCTCAAGCAACTTCATTACTTCATTCCTGGGAGATAAGGAACCCTCACAACCCTAACTTACAGTTTTAATACACCCAATGTTGAAAGGGCACTAGGGAACTAGATATCCTTGAAATTTTGGCTCAAAGGAGATAGGAAAGAGATGAATAATGAAGACAAGAGGCAACTTGGCAGGGCTAGACAACTAAGTGCTAACTTGCTCTCTCCTCTTCTTTGACTAGCCAGAGGCAAACAGTGCACTACTCTTTAAATTAAAGCTTCTGTTGTTTGACAGAGGATAAAGTCTGTTCCCTTAGAACTTGATGCTTTCCTTATTTCCTTGGGGGCAAGGGGTGGGGTGGGTTAGGCAGTGGGGGGGGTGGGGGTGGAAGGAAGGTGGACAGGGAATGACTAGGTTCCAATTTGAAATAAGATAATTCATTTTTGGACATGGTCAGCGTGAGAATTTGTTTTGCTTGACGTATGCATGTTTGTTACAAAGATTTTTCTTCTTTCCTTTTTTAGGAAGGAGGAGGGGGGAGAGAAGAAGAATATGAAGAAAACAAAAAAAATTGCTTGTTAATAGGGAAAAAAAAAAAATATATATATATATATATATATATATTTTTTTTTTAATTTTGAGTTCCAAATTCTATTCTTTCTGGCTTCCTTCACTTTCCTCCTCCCAGAGATGGCAAGCATTCAGATACAGGTTATTCATGTGCAAATATGCAAAACATTTCCATATTAATTATTTTGTACAAGAAGACCTGAATAAAAGAAAAAAATTAAGAAAAAAAGTGAAATGTAGCATGCTTCAGGCCTGTATTCAAATGATACCAGTTCTTTCTCTGGAAGCTGAGAGTATTCTTCACAATTCTTCGAGATTGTCTTGGATCATTGTATTGCTGAGAACAACAAGTCATTAAGTAATATTGCTCTTAGTGTGCACATTTTCCTTGCTTTGTTTACTTCAGTATGCATCAATTCATGTAAGTCTTTCCAAGTTTTTTCTGAAATAATTTTGCTTGTCATTTCTTATAGCACAATAATATTCCATTGCAGTCATATACTACAACCTGTTTAGCCTTCGCCAATTGATGGTCATCCTTTTGAATTCTTAACCACCACAAAAAGAGTTGTGAAAAACATTTTTGTATATATGGGTAATTTATCATTTTATATGATCTCTTTGGAATATTGCTGAAACAAAGGGCATGCATATTTTTAAAGCTCTTTAGCTACCATTCTGAATTGCTCTCCAAAATGGTTGAATCATTTACAACTCCACCAATAGTGTATTAGTGCCCTAGTTTTCCCACATCCCCTTCAACACCTAACATTATCTTTTTTTGTTACATTAGCCACATCAAAGTACTTCAAAGTTGTTTTAATTTGCATTTCTCTAATCAATAATGATTTAAGGCATTTTTCATATTATAGGTAGATTTTATTTTTTTGTCTAAAAACTGTCTGTTCATATCCTTGAAAACATCTTTAAAATTAAGGAACAAGAATGGAAGTGGGCCATATACTTTGGTCCACCATTAAGAAAAAATCTCATGATTATAAACTTTCTCACTTTCTTTGATTATCCCAGTTTTGTATATCTAATCCATTTTTTCTGTTGATTTGACCTTAACTCATTTATAAGATCACAGAATTAGAGCTGGCAGGGAATTTAATACCTCCTTGTTTTATAGATGAGAAAACTGAGACCTGAAAGAGTTTAAGTCATTGAATGAGTCAATTGATTAAAATTGATTAAATACCTAATATGTGCCAGACACTATGCTAAGTGCTGATAATACAAAGAAAGACAAAAATCAGTCTTGGCTCTTAAGGAATTTACAACCTAATAAAGGAAATAAGGTCACACTATTAGTAAGTGGCAGAACAGACCATCTGATTGCAGAGTCCTCTTTGCATTACACCATGTTGCTCTTAACTTCCAGGATCTCATGAACAAAAATTAAAAACGAACAAACACATAAAGGAATTCTCATTTGTCCAGAAACAATAACTCTAATGGGATAGAAACATAGAGGTGGACATACTTAATTCCATGAAGCTGACCACTTCTGTTCATAAGCAGAAGAACTGACACTTGAGAGTAAACTATTCCAACTCCAAAGATTGGAACATCTGAGACAGTTGGTAAAATAATCTGGAAAAGCACATAGTAGTTACCTTTGCTACCCTTGTTATCTGAAAGGGGAATTCAGGGACAATACCATTTTCAATTCCTGATTCCTAAGGAGGAGAGGGATTTCTGGACAGTATTTTTCTGGAATTTAGTTGTTTAGCCAAAGAAAGGTAATTTTTCTTTTTGTCATCCATGGATTTTGCCCCTGTATTAATCCCAATTTCAAGAGGACAGTATCTATCAAAAATGTTACAAACATACATCTAAGCATAAGGTTTATACAGTTCACAACACTCAGAAGTACAGCCTAAATCATATTAAAATGTAATTGGGAAATAAATAAGAATGCAATAAAATATAGGTAATATCACTTTTTAAAATTAAAACAATATGTTGCCCATAGAGAACTTTAGTAGCCCTTATTTCTATTTAAATTTGACATCACTGGTTTACATGGCCTGAAAATGAGGGGAAAAAAAAACCAGTAAGGAAATAAAGCCACAAATGAGGAAACAAGGCATCTACTCCTTTATTCCTTTACTTTCCTACTAATACAGAGCAAGGTGGACATACTTAATTCCATGAAGCTGACCACTTCTGTTCATAAGCAGAAGACCTGATACTTGAGAGTAAACTGTTCCAACTCCAAGGATTGTAGCATCTGAGACAGTTGGTAAAATAATCTGGAAAGCACATAACAGTTACCTTTGCTATCCTTGTTATCTGAAAGGGGGTGGTTGGCTGTGGTAAGTTGTTAAGGACCACTTAAATGTGAAAATACAGGTCAACTGTCCAAAAGCCCCCACATCTGTGAATCAGAACACACTTAAAGGAATGGCAAATCAGCCTTTATTGATGCTGATATAGCTTGGGAATTGGCAATGAAATAAATTGGAGGCAAGAGGGAAGAGGAGAGAGGTCAGAGAATGAAACTGCCTCTCTCTCCTTGTATCATTATCATCATCTCACATGAAGGGATCCATTCTGCTGGTCAGAATTAGATCCCTAGCAGCTGCTAGCAGGTTGCTACTGTAACAGTGAATTGCTTACCTAGAAGCTCTAAAAATGTTTTCCTATTAATATAATTGATACATCAATAACCAAACTAACAAAAATCATATGATTATCTCAATAAATGCAGAAAAAGCATTTGACAAAATCCAACACCCTTTTCTATTAAAAAAATAATAGAGGGGATAGGAATAAATGGAGTTTTCCTTAAAATGATCAACAGCATCTATTTAAAACCATCAGCAAACATCATATACAATAGGGATAAAATACAACCATTGCTAATAAGATCAGGGGTGAAACAAGGTTGCCCATTATCACCATTACTGTTGAATATTGCATTAGAAATACAAATATACAATCTTAGCTTTGGCAATAAGAGAAGAGAAAGAAATTAAAGGAATTAGTGTAAGTAACAAGGAAACAAAATTAACATTCTTTTTTCTCTCTCTTTTTTATTAAAGCTTTTTATTAATAAAACATATGCATGGGTAATTTTTCCAACATTAATCCTTGCATAATCTTTTATTCCAAATTTCCCCTTCTTACTCCTGCCCCCTCTCCTAGCTGGCAGGTAATCCAATACATATTAAATGTGTTGAAATACATGTTAGATCCAATATTTGTATACATATTTATACAGGTATCTTCTTGCAGAAGAAAAACCAGATCAAGAAGATAAAAAACTGAGAAAGAAAATAAAATGCAAGCAAACAACAACAGAAAGAATAAGAATGCTATGTTCTGGTTCTCTCTGGGTGTAGATGACTCTCTTCATCACTGAAAAAGTGGAATTGGTTTGAATCATGTCATTGTTGAAGAGAGCCACATACATCAGAATTGATCATCATATAGTCTTGTTGTTGCCATGTATAATAATCTCCTGGTTCTGTTCATTTCTCTTAGCATTGGTTCATGTGAGTCTCTCCAAGCTTCTCTGAAATCATCCTGCTGCTCATTTCTTACAGAACAATAATATTCCATAACATTCATATGCCACAATTTATTCAACCATTCTCCAATTGATGGCCATCCATTCATTTTCCAGTTTCTAGCCATTACAAAAAGGGCTGCCAGAAACATTTTTGCACACGTGGCTCCCTTTCCATCCTTTAAGATGTCTTTGGGATATAAGCTCAGTAGAAACATTGCTGGGTCAAAGGGTATGCACAGTTTGATAACTTATTCAGCACAGTTTCAAATAGCTTTTCAGAATGGTTGGATCCGTTCACAGTTCCACTAACAATGTATCAGTGTCCCAGTTTTCCCACATCTTCAACATTTGTCATTATCTTTTCCCGTCATCTTACCAATCTCACAGGTGTATAGTGGAGTTTCAGGGTTGTTTTAATTTGCATTTTTCTGATAAATAGTGATTTGGGGCACCTTTCATGTGGCTACAAATAGTTTCAATTTCTATATCTGAAAATTATCTATTCATATCTTTTGACCATTTATCAATTGGAGAATTCTTATAAATTTGAATCAATTCTCTATATATTGTAGAAATGAGGCCTTTATCAGATCCTTTGGATGTAAAAAATGTTTTCCCAGTTTATTGCTTCCCTTCTAATCTTGTCTCCATTAGTTTTGTTTGTATAAAACCTTTTCAACTTAATATAGTCAAAATTATCTGTTTTATGATCAGTAATGACCTTTCATTCTTCTTTGGTCACAAATTCCTTCCTCCTCCACAAATCTGAGGTAAACTATACTATGTTTATAGTATCATTTTTTATTCTAGACTAAGATCATGAACCCATTTCAACCTTGATATATGGTATTAGGTATGGGTCTATGCCTACTTTCTGCTATACTAGTTTCCAATTTTCCCAGCAGTTTTTGTCAAATAGTGAGTTCTTATCCCAAAAGGTGGGGCCTTTGCGTTTCTCAAATACTAGATTGATATAGTCATTGGCTATTTTGTTCTGTGAACCTAACCTATTCCACTGATCAATTTCTCTATTTCTTAGCCAGTACAAAATGGTTTCTATGACAGCTGCTTTATAAAATAGTTTTAGATCTCATACAGCTAGGCCACTTTCCTTTACTTTTCTCTTCATTAATTCCTTTGAAATTCTTGACCTTTTGTTCCTCTAGATAAATTTTGTTGTTATTTTTTCTAGTTCATTAAAATAGTCTTGGGAGTTTGGTTGGTATAGCATTAAATAAATAGATTAGTATAGGGATTACTGTCATCTTTATTATATTTGTTTGACCCATTCACAAGCATTTGATATTTTTCCAGTTGCTTAGCTCTGACTTTACTTGTGTGGAAAGTGTTTTTTAGTTTTGCTTATATAGTTCTTGACTTGGCAGCTAAATTCCCAAATATTTTATGTTATCAACAGTTATTTTAAATGGAATTTTTCTTTGTATATCTTGCTGTTGGATTTTGTTATAAGAATGTTTATAATATAAGAATATTTGCTATAATATAAGAATATTATAATATAAGAATATTTGTTCTAATATAAGAATTATGATGATTTATGTGGATTTATTTTGTATCCTGAAACCTTGCTAAAATTGTGGATTATTTCTAATAGCTTTTTAGTTGATTCTTGGAGGTTTTCTAATTATACCATCATATCATCTGCAAAGAGTGATAAATTGGTTTCTTCATTACCTATTCTAATTCCTTTACTCTCTTTTTCTTTTCTTATTGCTAAGGCTAGCATGTCTAATAAAATATTGAACAGCAATGGTGATAGTGGGCAACCTTGTTTCATCCCTGATCTTATTAGCAATAGTTGTAGTTTATCCTCATTACTGATGCTTGCTGGTGGTTTTAAATAGATGCTACTATTTTAAGGAAAAGTCCATTTATTCCTACATTCTTTAGTGTTTTTAATAGGAATGGGTGTTAAACTTTACCAAATGCTTTTTCTGCATCTACTGAGATAATCATATGTGTTTTTTTTTTAATTGGTTATTGATATAATCAATATTGAACCAGCCCTGCATTCCTGGTATAAATCCTACTTGGTCATGGTGTATTATCCTGGTGAACATTATCTTCAATCTCTTTGCTAATATTTTATTTAAGATTTTTGGATCAATATTCATTAGGGAGATTGGTCTATAATTTTCTTTCTCTGTCATCCTCCTACCTGGTTTAAGTAACAGTACCATATTTGTGTCATAAACGGAATTTGGTAGGAGTCCTTCATTCCCTATTTTTTCAAATATTTTATATGGTATTGGAGTTAATTGTTCTTCAAATGTTGGTAGAATTTACATGTAAAACCATCTGGTCTTGGGGATTTTTTCTTAGGGAGTTGATTAATAGCTTGTTCAATTTCTTTTATTAAAATGGGATTATTTAAGTAATTTATTTCCTCTTCTATTAATCTGGGCAATCTATATTTTTGTAGGTATTCCTCCATTTCACTTAGGTTGCCAAATTTATTGACATAAAGGTGGGCAAAGTAACTCCTGATAATTGTTCTAGCTTCCTTTTCATTGGTGGATAGTGCTCCCTTTTCATTTTTGAGACTAACAATTTGATTTTCCTCTTTCCTTTTTCTAAGCAAATTAACTAAAGGTTTATTTTTTTTTTCATAAAACCAACTCTTAGTTTTATTTACAAATTCAATAGTTTTTTTTTTTTAATTTCAATTTTATTGATCTCTCTTTTTATTTTTAGAATTTCAAGTTTGGTATATGATTGGGGGTTTTTAATTTGTTCTTTTTCTAGCTTTTTTAGTTGCAAGTCTAATTTATTGATCTTCTCTTTCTCTATTTTATGCAAGTAAACATCTAGAGATATAAAATTTCCCCTTACTATTGCTTTGGCTGCATCCCACAAATTTTGGTATGTTGTCTCATTATTGTCATTCTCTTGGATGAAATTACTGATTATGTCTATGATTTGCTGTTTTACCCATTCATTCTTTAGGATGAGACTATTTAGTTTCCAATTTCTTTTTGGTCTATTTTCCCCTGGCCTTTTATTGAAGGTAATTTTTATTGCGTTGTGATCTGAAAAAAAAAAAGAATTCATTTACTGTTTCTGTCTTTCTGCATTTGATTTTGAGGTCTTATGTCCTAATATATAGTGAATTTTTGTATAGGTTCCACAAATTGCCAAGAAAAAAATGTACTCCTTTCTGCCTCCATTCAATTTTCTCCAAAGGTCTATAATATCTAGTTTTTTCTAGTATTCTATTTACCTCTTTAACTTCTTTCTTATTTATGTTGTGGTTTGATTTATCTAGTTCTGAGAGAGCAAGGCTGAGATCTCCCACTATTACAGTTTTGCTCTCTATTTCTTCTTCCAACTCTCTTAATTTCTCCTTTAAGAATTTAGATGCTATATCACTTAGTACATATATATTTAATATTTGATATTGCTTCATTATCTATGGTATAATTTAGCAATATATAATTTCCTTCCTTATCTCTTTTAACTAGATCAAATTTTGCATTTGCTTGATCTGAGATCAGGATGGCTATCCCAGTTTTTTTTACTTCAACTGAAGGATAATAGATTCTATGCCATTTTTTCACCTTTACTCTGTACATATCACTCTGCTTTTAATGTGTTTCTTGTAAACAAAATATTGCATGACTCTGGTTTTTAATCCAGTGTGCTACTCACTTAGATTTTATGGGAGAGTTTACTCCATTCACATTTACAGTTAAAACTACTAATTCTGTATTTTCTGCCATCTTATTTACCCCAAATTATACTTTTCTTTTTCCTTTTCCCCTTTCCCTCCTCCCCAGTTTTTATTTATGAGCACTACTTGCCTCAAGCACTCCTCCCCCTTTAGAGACCCTCCCCCTTGCTTATACCTTTCACCTACTATTTCTCTTTTCCCTTTTATTTAGCCTACCCTTTCCCTTTTCCCCTTTCCCTTCCCACTTTTCTATGAGATGAGAGATGTTTCTAGGTGAAACCAAATATATCTAATATTCTTTCTTTGGGCCAAATCTAATGAGAATAAGATTCGCACAATATTCATCACCTTCCTTTCTTTCCCTCAATTATAATAGGTTTTCTTTGCCTTTTCCTGAGATGTAATTTCCTTCATTTTATCTCTACTTTCCCCCTTTTTTTCTGTTACAATGCCCTTTCCCTCTCTAGTTTCTTTTTATATTATAATATTAAAATCAGATTATATATGTACTCTCAATGTATACTCATAACAGAAATAGTCTCAAGAGTTGTTTTGTTTTGTTTTGTTTTGTTCTTTTTACCTTTTTGATGCTTCTCTTGAGTTCTATATTTGGAGGTCAAAGTTTTTGTTTTGCTCTGGTCTTTTCATAAAAAATAAATGGAATTCACCAGTTTCATTGAATGTCCATCTTCTTGACTGATTCTTGTCTCATTGAGTCATTTATGTCCATTTGTTCAATTCTGATTTTTAGTGAATTATTTTTTTCATTTACTTTTTTTTTGCTTCTTTTTTGTATTTGTCCTATTGAATTTTTAAATGAGCTATTTTGTTCTGTGTAATTTTTTTTCCATTTCACAAATTCTGTTTTTTAAGGAGTTATTTTCTTTTTATGTTTCACAAATTCAGTTTTTCTCTGCGAGTTGCTGCCTCCCTCCTGTTTCTGATTCAAACAGACTTTTTCTGTTCTGTTTCCTTCTGTAAAAGGAAGGAAGGAAGGATTCTCTGCCACATTGAGTCTGTACCTCCACATGGAGACTGCACCACCCTGAGACTGCTCTGTTTGTGCTGGCTGTCTTCCTCCTGTTTCTAATTAAAACAGACCTTTTATGGAGATCTTCAAAATTATCTTCTACTGATAATTTGTTGCACTTCCAATATTTGTTGGTTCTGCCAGTCCAGAGCTAACTCAGAGACTGGGTTTCATAATTAGTGTGAGGGTTGTAGAAAAAGTCAGAGAGAAATGGGTGTCATCTCCACCATCTTGGTTCTGCCCCGAGAAGTCCCAAAATTAACATTCTTTGTAGATGATATGATGGTATACTTAGAGAATCCTAGAGAGTCAATTAAAAATTACTAGAAACAATTCACAACTTTAGCAAAGTTACAGGATACAAAATAAATTCACATAAATCCTCAGTATTTTTATATGTTACCAACAAAGTCCAGCAGCAGGAGATACAAAGAGAAATTCCATTTAAAATAACTGGATAATTTAAAATATTTGAGATATTATTTGCCAAGGCAAAGTCAGGAACTATATGAGCACAATTAAAAAACACTTTTCACACAACTAAAGTCAGATCTAATCAATTAGAAAAATATCAAGTGCTCATAGGTAGGCCAAAATAATATAATAAAAATGGCAATACTACCTAAATTAATCTACTTATTTGGTGCCATATCAATCAAATTCCCAAAAAAAATTTTACAGAGCTAGAAAAAATGATAAGAAAGATTACCTGGAAAAACAAAAGGTCAAGAATTTCAAGGGAATTAATGAAAAAAAAATGCAAATTAAATTGACCTAGCTGTGGCAGACCTAAAACTGTTTTATAAATCAGTGGTCATCAAAACTGTTTGGTACTGCCTAATTGAGTGGTTGATCAGTGAAACAGGTTAGGTTCACAGACACAATAATCAATGACTATTGTAATCTAGTATTTGGTAAACAAAAGACCCCAATTTCCAGGATTAGAACTTACTATTTTTTCAAAAGTTGCTGGGAAAACTAGAAATTAGTATGGCAGAAACTAGGCATTGACCCACACTTAAAAACCAAAATAAGGTTGAAATGGGTTCATGATTTAGACATAAAGAGTGATTACTATAAGCAAATTAGAAGAACAGAGGATAGTCTACCTCTCAGATCTATGGAGAAGGAAGAAATTTGTAGCCCAAGAAGAATGGGAGTACTTCATGGAATACAAAATGGATAATATTGAAGATATTAAGTTACAAAAGTTTTTGTACAAAAAACCAATTTAGACAAGATTAGAAGGAAAGCAGTAAACTGGGGAAAATCTTTACATCCAAGAGTTCTGATAAAGGCCTCATTTCTACAATAATATAGAGAATTGACTCAAATTTATAAGAATATAATCCATTCTCCAATTGATAAATAGTCAAAGGATAGGAATAGGTAGATGAAGTCATATGAAAAGGTACTCTATATCACTATTGATCAGAGAAATGCAAGTTAAGGCAATTCTGAGGTATCACTATACACTTCTCAGATTGGCTAATGTGACAGAAAAAAGATAATGACAGATTATTGAAGGGCATATGGGAAAACTGGACACTAATGTATTGTTGCTGGAGTTGTGAAAGGATCCAAACATTCTGGAGAGCAGTTTAGAACTATGCCCAAAAGGCTATGGAACTGTGCAAACCTTTTGATCCAGCAGTGTCTCTACTGGGCCTATATCCCAAAGAGATCATAAAGGAGGAAAGGAACCCACATGTGCAAAAATGTTTGTGGCAGCCCTTTTTATAATAGCAAGAAATTGGAAATTGACTCAATGCCCATCATTTGGAGAATGGCTGAATAAGCTATGGTATATGAATGTTATGGAATATTATTGTTCTATAAGATCAGCAGGTGATTTCAGAGAGGCCTAGAGAGACTTACATGAACTGATACTAAGTGAAATGAGCGGAATCAAGAGATCAATATACATGGCGACAACAAGATTATATAATGATCAATTCAAGTGGCTCTTTTCAACAACAAGGTGATTCAGACCAGTTCCAATGGTTTTGTGGTGGAGAGAGTCATCTGCACCCAGAGAGAGAAATGTAGGGACTGAGTGTGTATCACAACATAGTATTTTCACTCTTGTTGTTTGCTTACAGTTTGTTTTCTTTCTCATTTATTGATCTAATTTTTCTTGTGCAGCTTGATAAATGTGGAAATGTGTATAGAAGAATTGCACATGTTTAACATATATTGAATTACTTGCTGTCTGGGGAGTTGAGAGGATGAGAGGGAAAAAATTTAGAACACAAGGTTTTGCAAGGGTGAATGTTGAAAATTATCTATGCATATGTTTTGAAAATAAAAAGCTTTAATAAAAAATGTTTTCCTAATGAGAGGAAATCTAAACCACAGGATGGTCCTTTGCATCCAAAGAAAAATAAGCACTGAATCAAGATTGTATAGGGAAAGATTCACTGGAGTATCATGATGTTGCCTTACTGCAGTCTCATTTGGTTTCCTTCTGAGGGAAATATAATCCAAAGGTTATCCTTGGATAAAGAACTTTGAAACCATGATGAAAAGGGAGACCCAATGAAGAGGAAAAAAATTATATTATCTATTTGCTATTGAGACTCTTCTTATGCATTTTCAATATTTTTAATGGGTTCTTGTCAGTCCTTGCAATTTTCTGTCAGATACAATAAAGTATACAAATACCTGATACAACTGCTGCATTTACTAACTCTAAGATACAATCTACATTTAATCTAAATGCAATAATTTTCTCAAAGTAAACTCTGGGTGATCTATAACCAGTTGTGGAAATGTTGGCCATTTAGAGCCCAAATCTGAAATCAAATATGGTTCATGTAGGTTCAAATTTGAGAGTTTTGTACCATGGATTATACAGGTAAGTGTAGTGTTATCCTGGGGAAACAATAAGAGGTCAGGAATAGAAGTAACTCTTTTCTCCAGCTTAATAAATACAGAAACTCAGAATATATTGCAAACCTCATAATCCTTCATCTTTTCTCAAGTGAAAATGAAAATGGTTTGGGGGGAGAGGTACAGTGTTAAACCCCTAATGTATAAGAAGCCTAGATGCTCTTGCTTTCTCTTGTAGATATTTTAAGAGAGTTGCCTTTAGGCTGTTAGAAAGCATGTTAACATTTGCCTGTGACTGCTTACAAATAACACAATAAGAAGAAAAAAAGCATTCTCCTGTCATAGTATTTGAGGTGAATTCTTTTACACCTTCTGAAAAAATCTGAATTGCACTTAGGGATGATGACAAAGGCACTTGAAGCCTTTCTGAGCAACATTTGTTTTTTGTTTTGTTTTGTTTTTTTAATTGTAGCTTTATAAAGAGGTAATTAAGAATTAGACCGGTAGATTCTAGGGCAAGAAATGTCCCAGGATTTCTCTCTCTCCTCTCTCTCTCTCTGTCTTTCTTTGTCTGTCTCTCTCTGTTTTTCTCTCTAGCTCTGGCTTTGTGACTCTCCCTTCCTCTCTCCCTCCTGTCTTCCCTCCCTTTCTCTCTCCCCCTCTTTTTTTAGAACCTGGATTTAAAATGGGGAGTGTTCCTGGGGTTTTGCATTCTCAGCAGACAGAAGCCAGGAGTCCAAAAGAACAGCAAGTTTTCAAAATGCAAAAGAGAAGGCAGAAGACCTGCCTTTGTGATGAATGAGCCCCTTTTTTGGTTGGATCCCAGCCACTAAAATAAAAATGGGAAAACTAGGCATTGAACTTGGGCTTAATCAGGCAAAACTCTCAGCCAGCCACACAGGGATTCCCACATTTGCTTAGCTTTTTCAGGAGGAAAAACTTGGAAAAGCAAGCCAGGAAACTGAATTCTTGTTTTCCTCTTTTCCTGTTTCAGAGAGCTTGGTGTTAAAGAGAGTTCCTGCCACTTGTCCCAAAAAATTCAAATGTGATAGAAAATGAATATGGCTTTAGGTTTTCACCAAAGTTTCAAGGCTGTCTAAAGCACCACCTTTATTCCTGGAGGTCTGCCAAACCAGAAAGGTCCTGCTGCTGACATTACAGTGACAGTTGGGTTTTTTGGGAGGAAGTCTTTTGAAAAACCCAGGCCTTTGTCTCTTCCCTTTGTCAATTATGTTATGCAGTTAACCTAATTTTGAAGTTGTTTAACTTGACAAGATGATTTTGAAGGAGGATCCAGGTTTGTCTAGTTATACTGTCTTGCACATTCAATCCAATCCAATCCAATTGAATTCAACCAACATTTATTGGGCTTGTCCATCAGTGTGTTTATATTGTGAAGATAGTACAGATGGACAAGAATCAGATATAATTGAAGAGAAGGAAGAGAGATTGCCTTCAGGAACTGGAAAAGCTCTTTTAAGGACATTAAGCTTCTGATGAAAGCAAAGACCCATCTTTTTAATACCAGGATCTTACGGCACTATTATATAGCAGCAAGGGATAGAATATAATAATCCCCAAACAATTAAAAGTGAATATTACACAAAGAAAGAGCAATGGAGATGCATATGATAAGTGTGAGCAGAAAAGTGAATATTACACATAGAAAGAACAATGGAGAGGCATATGATAAGTGTGAGCAGGATTCAACATAGAACCAATGAAGAACTCTAAAGAAGGACAAGAGGAAATGTCACTGAAGAACTATTTGATTAGAAGAAAAGATGGCCTGGTCATGTGGCAAAGGTGAAGGATGATAAATGGATATCCAGAGTGCTGCATAGCAACCTGACAGCAGCAGGAGAAAACAAGGAAGACTTTCAACATATCGAATAACTAGCATGAACAAAGCTTTCATTAATAATCACTGAATGCCAGAAATAGCTGAAAGCAGAGCATTAGGATGAGAGTTGTCAGAGACAGTCAGTTGATCTACAAGCATTCATTCAGCTCCTACTATGTGCCAGGCACCGAAGATACAAAAAGATGCAAAAGATAATCTCTTGCATCAAGTAGCTCATAATCTGATGAAACTTTATTTAACATTTATTTAACACAAATAATTGTGCACCAGAGGATAATATAAGTAATCAGTCAGGCATTCAATAAATATTTATTAAGTATCTACTATGTACTAGGAACTGTGCTAAACATTGCAGATATAAAGGAAGTGGGCCAAGGGAGTTTCTAATTAAATTGAGAATTCTCCAATAAACCTGTTAAAATAATTGGGTATGGATCATTATTAGTCCCTGATCAAGTTCACAAATGCAATTCATAGGTCACATGGCATTCTTAGTGACTGGATGAAATATAGGCACACCCCTAATAGGAAGCTTGCCCCATTCTCTCAGCAATTAAGGACTTGATTTTCAAAATATTTTTTCCTTTCTACCTTTTTCCAAAGTATAGCAAAATAGGGAAAGCCATTTCTCTCTCCTTGTTCCATGGAACATCAGGAACAGCAGCATCTATTTGGCTTGAAAAACACAGCAGTGGAAGGTATACATTTATTGCACATGTTCTGAAAGGTGAGTTTATGACCATAGTTCCCAAACCTCAACCTCCTATATCTCCTATATCTATCTATCTATCTATCTATCTATCTATCTATCTATCTATCTATCATTTATATATGTTTATATATAGATATAGACATATAAAGTAAGAGGTATTCTTAATTTCCTAGACAGCATTATCTTAAAATCTACATTTCTAAAAGGGAGATTCCTTGAGTAATATTATCTTTGAGAGTTACCTTGCGAGTAATTCCAAGTTTAGAACCAAAAGAAAACGATGGGATTTCCAAGTTCCACATCCCAGTTTGGAATGACCTGAATCCACCGTGCTCAGGTTTTTCTGGGCTTTTCATTTAAACTAGTGAAATTTTACTCGTGACTTTATTTCAGCAGTTTTCCAAAAGCAAGTAAGCCAGTAAGTAAAGGATCCCTGTGGTAGCTCATTTTTACCACCTGTACACTCCCCAAGATGGCTCATCAAAAGGTGCATAGCTTAATAGGTTCAATTGTTTGCTTTGTGTTTTTCAAAGAGTATTGAGCGCTAGTGCTAGTGGGATTGGATTTTTATTAAAAATGTTTCATATCCCTTTCCCCTCTGCTCTTTATATTGCTAGGGCCAGAAGGAAGGCCGCCCACTGCCAAACCAATAAGGAAAAAGAGAATATTAAAAAGTCAGATTTCCATGAAGTAATACTTCAAGGTAGCTTTCATGTGAAAGCTTTGCCCTGGGATTCCAAGTGGCCTCATCACATGCAGGGCTCAGCTTTGGCTGAATTCAGGCACAAATTAAGGGTTTTTCTTTTTCACTTTGTATCCTGTGAAATTCTCCTGGGATGAAAACTTCTGACTTGAGGCTCTGACATTTTGCTTTTCTGGACCAGTTCTCATCTTTAAAACATCCTCTAGCTTTCCATCCTTCCCCCTGCTGCCCCTGCCA
The DNA here is from genome assembly GCF_048593235.1 of Sminthopsis crassicaudata. Taxonomy (NCBI): domain Eukaryota; kingdom Metazoa; phylum Chordata; class Mammalia; order Dasyuromorphia; family Dasyuridae; genus Sminthopsis; species Sminthopsis crassicaudata. The sequence goes on from NC_133617.1 coordinate 434,863,459, forward strand.
ACTACATACAGTACAAAATCATATTTAACTTGAGATTCTGCTGCCTTTAAATCAACAGCTCAACTCTACTACGTGAATGCCCAAGTATCAAGGTACCTCACAAGGCCAGTTTGGTTTTCTGGATAATTTAATAATAACTTACATTTTTAGCATTTTACAAAGTTTTATTTTGTGTGTGTGTATCTATCTGTCTCTCCCTGTGTGTCTGTGTCTCTCTCTTCTTCCTCTTCTCCTTTCTATTTTATTCTCTCCTCTCCTTTCTCTGTCTTCTTTCTCTCTGTTTCTCTCTGACTCTTGTCTCTGTTTCTTTCTCTCTGTCTCTGTCTCCCTCTGTGTCTCTGTCTCTGTCTCTCTCTCTCTCCTCCTCCTCTTTCTACCTCTTTTTCTTTTTTCCTCTCCTTACTCTCTCAGTGTCTTTTTCTCTGTCTCCATCTCTCTTTTTACTCCTCTTCTTTCTTCTCCTCTTCCTCTTCCATTCCTTTCTCTCTTCTCCTCTCCTTTCTGTCTCTATCTCTTTTTCTATGTCTCTCTCTCATACTTTTGGGAGAAGAGTACATCATTGCATATCATCTTTACAATTGAGGAAACTCAAAGAGATTAAATAAATTGAATGTTCAGAGAAAGGAAATGAATTCCCTAATTCAAAGGAAGAATGGCATGATGAGGACTTGAATTCAGATCTTATTGATTCCAAATCCAGAGCACCTTGTACTAGATTATGATGGAATAGTCAAGTGTGGGCTCCATGAAAATGAAATGAATAAGTCATGTAACTAGCAATCTCCTCATTTACCTTAAAGCACTTTCTCTGACAGCATGGCAAGCTCCTATCAAGGGATCCAATATTGCTCAGGGCCTTTAATTCAGACTAATCCTTCCCTAGCTACGGGTGCCTGATATCTTTCCCTGACCTAAGGAAACTTTTCTCTGCCAGCTGGCACACTGGAAAAGATTTAGTAAATGAATTCACACTAGATTGTTCATGACTAATAATGACTTCATACACTACCTCCTAGGAGATAAAATTGCAAATTAAGAGGGGAATAATGCCTTATTCTCATAAGAATAGGTAGCATTTATAGCACTTTACAATTGCAAGGTATATTCATAAATATCATCTCACTTCATCTTCACAACTTCCTTTATTCAATATATTGCTGCTGTCTTACAGATGAGGAAACTGAGGTTTAAAAAGGTTAAATGACTTTGCCATGGTCACATAGTCAGATGTCAGAAGTAAGATTTAAACCCAGGTCTTTGCTGATTAAATTCTGAGCTCTTTTCATCCCACCTTAATGTCATTTTTTTGTTACATGAATCCTTTGGGCAAGTTTAATGAAGCCTAGGAATCCCTATGAAATGCATAAAATCTCAATTACAAAAGATTAAAAAGAAAACCAATTATATTGAAATGCAGTTGTCAACACATTGTTCAAAGTTCATGGACCCTAGATTAAGAACCACTGAATTTAAAAAAAAAAAATTCTCTAATGGAAGAATGGTATGATATATAGGAAATAATTTGGGACTTTGATGACAACTATGGTTGAATCCTGCCTCTTCTGTTTCCTAGCTGTATGATCATGATCAAGCAATTTTTATATATTTGTGTTTTAGTTTCCCAATTTGCAAAATAGAGAAAATACTTAGAAACTTTTCTCATTCAGTTTTTGTGGTAATTAGATGAGATGACATATATAAATTATTGTATGAAATTTAAAGTGCTGGGGGGCAGCTAGGTGGCGCAGTGGATAGAGCACCAGCCTTGAATTCAGGAGGACCTGAGTTCAAATGTGGTCTCAAACACTTAACACTTCCTAGCTGTGTGACCCTGGGCAAGTCACTTAACCCCAGCCTCAGGGGGAAAAAAAAAATAATAAAAAAATAGAAATTTAAAGTGCTACATACTAGCTCTTATCATCATTCTTTTTGTTTTGTTTTGTTTGTTTTTTGGATTTTTTTGCTGAGGTAAATGGGATCAAATGACTTACCTAGCTAGAAAGTGTCTGAGGTCACATGTGAACACAGGTCCTCCTGACTGCAGGGCTAGTGCTCTATCCATATGCCCCTCTTATCATCATTCTTAAAAATTAAATTTTAAGTATCAAGCCATGTCAACAAAAGATATTTCTGTGTTAGAAGGACATAGAGAAAACATTATATAACAAAAATAAATCTGAGGCCCATACTCCTTTCCATCTCAATTCTAGAACTAACCTTCTTTGTTTTTTAATTTTCTTTTTTTTTTAAATGAAATGAACAAAACAACAGTAAATATGAACATTTTAATAAATGAACTTCAACTAATAAACATGTATTAAATCCTTACTGAGTATTGTACTAAACCCTGGGAACACAAAGAAAAGACAAACATTTCCTGCTTTGAAGAAGCTTACATTGTAATGAGGGAGACAACGTATGTATGTGTATGTGGATAGACAGACAGATAGATAGATAGATAGATAGATAGATAGATAGATAGATAGATAGATAGATAGATAGATGTAGATGTGTGTATTTACTTTTACATATACACGTATGTATATGTAAGTGTATGTATGTGAACTCTTATCCTACATATCCTTCAGGGACCAAATCTTGTTTCTACTTCAAGAATCAAGGATGGCACCAATTCTAGATAACTACAAGACTGATTATGTCTTTGTCAAAAATATCAAAGTCTGTAAGAGAGGTGTATTTTGGGAGAAAGCTAATGAGTTCTGTTTTGAACATGTTAAGAATGAGATGTATATAGGAGACATCTAGTTCAAGATATCCAAGGAGCTTGTTAGTGACACAGGAATGGAGTTCAAAATTTAGACTAGAACTAGATATATGGATTGATTTTCTTTTCAGCATATTAAATATGAAAATATTTTTAGAAGAATTGACCATGTTTAACCTATATGGAATTACTTCCTGTAAGGGGGAGGGGGAGAGAAGGGGAGAAGAAGAAAAATTTGGAACACAAGGTTTTTCAAAAGTGAATGTTGAAAACTATCTTCGCAAGTATTTGAAAAAATAAAATATTTTTATTATTAAAAAGTATTTTAAAATAGATATATAGATCTATGAGTTATTTATATAAAGATAATAATTAAAACTATGGGAGTTGAAGCAGTCACTAACCAAAAATTTTTTAAAAGTCCATCGAAAAATACTTGGTAGAAAATGTCAGAACTTGGGTTCCATTGGTATAGTCTTCCATGGTCACCTCTACCCCATTAGGAGGTACTAAACTAAGACTTTAGCAGGGACATTTTGTTGTATTTTCTCTGTAATATAAGAAACTATCATTAATGACCCCAGATACCACAATGCTAGGTGCTAATTAGTGTGAACAATGAATCATATGAAGTGATCACAAATTCACATTATATGTTTACATTGGGCTGTAACCAATTACCATGATTTATATAACTATATTTTTAAACATCGAGAATTTGAACACATGAGACTACTTCATGGAATTTATTGTTCATACATTGAAACCTAGATGTATTCATATTTTTCCTTCAACATTTTCTCCTCTAAAGAATTCCTTCTCCTAAGAGAGGTAATCTTTTTCAGTAATCTATGATCCCAAGGCAAATATTTCCATAAGTAATAAACATCACAATCTTAGCCAGAAAATCATTTTCAAAGACAGCAATGCTGACTAATACCTGCTTTTTATTATTCCAAATTAGACTTTTGGAGTTGAAAAGGATCTGAGAACTCATCAGCCCTAACTCTTCATTTTATAACTAAGGAAACTAAAATCAATAGATGTCATATCACTAGTTGATGAAAAAGTCACTGAGTAGAACTTTGGTTTCTTAACTCTAAGAACTAATGACCTTTCTCTGTTTCTTGAAAAAATACCAACAATAACAAAAAAGAAACCAACTGACCCTTGATTTTTCAGCAATTCAATTCTCCTAAATAAGCTTTAGCATACTATCTTCCACATACTGAAGCAACTGAAATAAGGAGGTTCAGAGTTTCATTTCTTAAAGTAAACAGAATCCCAGAACTGCAGAAATTTCTTGATCACAATAGACTGGTAAGCTTGAGGCAGTTTCTTTTATCATGAATTATAAACAAATGTCAGGTGAATGGTGAGAAATAAGGATGTCTTATCCAACTGCTATATAGCTGACTAATTCAGTCTAGTATAGTGTTAGCTTTTTTGACTTTTATATCACACTGTATATTTAAATTGTTCTTTCAGTTCATGAAATCCTTCAGATTTGTTTGTTTTTTAATAAGAACTTTAGCTATTCCTCCCCAATACTAAACTTAGGAAGTTGTTTTTTTTGTTTGTTTGTTTGTTTGTTTGTTTGTTTTGTTTGTTTTTAAATTAAGTAAATTGTTTTGTTTTTAAATTAAGTATAATGAGGGACAGACCAATGAATTCAGTCTTTAATAGGTATGTTTATATATAGACATATATACACACACACACACATAAGAGAGAGAGAGAGAAAGAGAGAAAGAGTAGGGAAAGAAGGATAAAGGGAAGGATGAAGGGAGGGAAGAAGAAAGAAAGAAAACCAAGTAATATATATCCCTCCAAAGTACTTTACAGGGGATCATTATAATGCTGATTGTCATATTTCAACATATATTTGACCAAGAATCCTCTTTACAACATCCCCAATAGGTGACCATTTAGCCTCCATTTGAAGAACTATCTTCAGTGGGATGGGAAGAAGGACCCACTGTTTCTGAAGAAAACTCATTTTTTCTTTTGAAAGCCCTAATTATATAGAAAAATGACAAGTATTTATATAAACATGTATATTTTTGTAAATGTATATTTCTTTATAATAAGAGTTGTTCAAAAGAGAAAAGTGTATTTATGTGTGTTTGTATATATGTATATTTAACTTGATTCTACCATTCTGCAATTTCCAGTCATTACTTATGGTTTTGTCATTGGAGCCACGAAAGGCTAATTTCTGGTCCACATGACAAGCCTTTATAAACTATAATTTTTCCTTTAAGTTTTCTCTTCTCCAACCAATTCTCTCTAACATCTTATGGCATGACCTTGAGGTCCCTCAGCACCACAATTACCTTCTTTTTGAACATCAGCTTATTTGTTATTATTGTTCAGTCATTTTAGTTGTTAATGACTCTCCATGAACCCAGTTTGGGATTTTCTTGAGAAAGATACTAGAGAGATTTACCATTTCCTTTTACAGTTCATTTTACAGATAAGGAACTAAGGCAAAAAGGATGAAGTGATTTATCCAGGGTCACATAGCTGGTAAATATCTGAGACAGAATTGGAAATCAGGAAGATGAGTCTTCCTCATTCCAAGACCAATGCTCTTTGCCACCTTGCTGCCTCGGCACTATATATGTATCTTTCCTAACACGTGGCACTTAGAACTAAGCACATGTAATCTAGATAGATTTGAACTAAGATAGAGTATGTTTTATCTTGGTTCTGATATATGTTTTTCTGGATGTTATGTTATTTTAGAAAATGTACATAATCATTTTTATTGTTGTTTAGTCATTTCAGCCATTTCAGACTTTGTGATATTATTTCAGATTTTCTTGGCAAAGATAGAGTGCTTTGCTATTTCCTTCTCCAGCTCATTTGACAAATGAGGAAACTGAGACAAAATGGGTTAAGTGACTTGACCAGGAGCATACAACTAAAAAGTGTCTGAAACTAGATTTGTCTACCAGATTCCAGGCCCAGTGCTCTGTCTGTACCACCTAGCTGCCCTAAACATAATCATAATAACTAGTATTAATATAGCACTTTCAGTTTTTGAATTGAGGATACAAATGTCACATTGTAATAGGCATTATTATTATGTTCACTTAAAACATGAAGAAACCAAAGAAGATAGTTAAGTGACAAACCCAGGATCACATTGTTTAATGGATTAGAGGCTGAATTTTAATTTAATTCTTCCTGACTTCGGTTCTAATGCTTTATTTACTGCCAAAGAGCTGGCTAACTAACAGGGCCTCATATTACATTAACATTTTTGACTATTATATCATATTACATATTAATAGTACACTTTTAATCCATTAAATTCTTCAGGTTTTCTTTTTTAAAACTTTTATCTAGCAATTAGGAAATTTAGTTTTTGAAATTAAGTATTATGAAGACTAGCCAATGAGCCAAGGTTTTATGAGTGTGTGCAATGGATTCTGCTCATGCCTTCTTGTGGAATTGAGCATGCATATAAGTATTATTTCTGGTCTAATTGAGTAAAGAAGAGAGCTTTTTTAAAGTGGCTGCTTAGTTAGGACTGGGAAGGCATTCAAAAGTTACTCAATAGCCAAAATATGATGCCTTTCCTCTCCTTCCTGCTTGCCTTTGAGTAAGGAAGAAGATAATGCTATAAAACCTCTAATTGAAGAGGAAACCTTAGACATTTTTCTCCCAACCAAACTACCACCATACATTCCATAAGTCTAGACCCAATTCTTGTTTCTGCTGCTATTGGATCTACTCCTTCCTGCCACGATGGACTATTAGAAATAACTACCATAGTGGGATCTTCAACAGGTTAGGAGAGCAAGACACCAGAGGTCTGGGTTTTGCAGCCAGATAGCAAGGAATAAAGTCTCAAGAGACATCTTTGACCCAGCAAAGATTGACATTTGCCAAAAGGGTGCTATAGCCATTCATCTTGTTGACTGTGGCAAATTTAGAAGTAAACTTGGCAGAGGGTCTTGGGGGAGTGTGAAAATAATATATATAAACTGCTATAAATTTAAGCCTATTCTCCTGAGGACTTAGATATTGGGGAAAGTGTTGTGTCCTGCTTTATACAGCCCCCAAGGTGGGGTGACAAAACTTACTGTGCTTTCTAGAGTCCCCATGCCAGAGTAATTAAAACATACTGTCTTAGTGGAGGAGTAATCAAAACAACACTGGGCATGCACTAAGTATATACTATGCAAGTGGGACCACATAAACAACTTACATAGTTTGCCACCTGTTATCACTCTTCCATTGGGTATCCCTCTGCTTCAACCTCAACACAGATTGTCACCGCCCCTGACTTCTCAGGAAAGCCTGGAACCCTTAGGAGAGATGGGGAACTGGACCAGACATTGTTAGCAAGTTCCCACTGGACTATAGGACAGCATGTTCCCAAGATTTTGAGGAGGAATCAGTGAGGAGCAATAAATGCTTTGTAACTTCTGTTCTTACTGCATCTTCACAGAAAAATATCTCTTTGTAAGATCTACTGGATATTAATTCATTATGTAAAAGTAGGGCACTAATCACTAATGGTTGACATTGGGAAAAACAAATCAGAATGGGGATTTGAGCTGATAGTATTAAAGAATCCACTATGCTAGGGGTGCAGTGGATAGAGCACCAGCCTTGAATTCAGGAGGACCTGAGTTTAAATCTGGTCTCAGACACTTAACACTTCCTAGTTATGTGACCCTGGGCAAGTCACTTAACCCTAATTGCCTCAGCAAAAAATAAAAATAAAAATAAATTAAAAAAAAAAAAAAGAATGATGTCTTACTGTCTTTAGGGAATAGATACCTCTAGAGTCCCAAGATGGGGAGAGGTAGCCTTGTTCAGGAAGAGTAGAAGTTGGGCTGAGGATATATAGATTTTATAACTATAGAACTTTGTGTACTAGGTATAAATCTAGTCAGCCCCTTTTTCTCTTTAGAATGAAAAGGAAGTCCAAAAGCATATTTGAAATGGAAGGACAGAGTTTCTGAGTTTATAGCCATGTTGGATAAAATGAGCTTTAGTATGGCCAGCAAGAGAGATGTACCAGATGTAGAACAGACAGTTCTCTCAGTAGAAAGAATATAGAGGTTAGGAATAGATATAAACCAAAGAGATACTGTGGATTTATCAGATGATGAGGAGAAACACTATGTAGAAAGTTGTTACATCTTTGGGATCTGCAAATACAATTCACTGAGGATTAATCTGAATTTTCTTTTCCTTTTTTTTTTTTTTCTTTTTTCCTTTTTTTTGCTGAGGCAATTGGGGTTAAGTGACTTGCCCAGGATCATATAACTAGGAAGTGTTAAGTGTCTGAGGTGATATTTGAACTCATGTCTTCCTGACTTCAGGGCTGGTGTTCTATTTACTACACCACCTAGCTTCCCCCCAATCTGAATTTTCACTGCAGAGAAAAAATAAAATCACTGTGATAAACTCTCAATGGTTTTGCAAAAGGCTCATATGAGTCTTTCTGAGTTCTTTACTCTCTAAGATATGAGTTTATGTTTATTACCTTTGTAAACTTAAGTGCTTCCAGAGAAGCCAAGGATTATTTGAAAGATATGAGTCAAATTCTTTTGTTCTTGGTGGAGTCCTATATGGATGTATGAGCTATTGAGATTATTATTAAAGCCACCCCCAAGATTGAACCTTCTTTATTAATGTCATTTGTCACAATTTAATTATATTTAGATTTAATCTTATTAATTTACATATTTGGTGTAAATTTAATTTTGGATCCCAATTTTGTCATCTAGTATATTAAAAAAAATACCTCTCAGTTCTGTGTCATTTCTAAGTTTAACAAGCATACTTTTTACATTTTCATTCAGAACAATTATGAAAATCTTCAACAGAACAAAGCCAAGGGCATTTCACTGGAGTGTTTCATTAAAGACTTCCTTCTTCCTTCCCACCTCCCAAACTCCACCCAAAAGAAACTATTGAAGAAGGCCTATTAATAACTGTTCTTTGAGCCTGTCAGTCAGCCAGCTAATTGTACTATAATCTCACACATATATCTGTACTTTAGCTGTAAGGATAACATGAAACATTACATAAAATACTTTTCTAGGTAAAATACATATCCAGCATTCCTTTAAGCATACCTGTCTAGTTAACCTGTCAAGAAATAAAGTGAAGTTGGTCTGGCATGACCTATTCTTGATGAAGCCATGCTGGCTTTTAGTGATAACCACATTTCTTTCTAAATGCCCACAAGCCATTTTTTAATAATGTATTCAGAAATTTTGCTAGGAATATAAATTGAGCTTAGTGGTCCATAATTTTCAGATTCCACCTTCTTCCCTACTTTGAAAAATCAGGACAGCACCTCATTTTCTTCAATCTTAGAGCATTTTTTCCTATTCTTCATTTTCTTTCAAAAGTTGCCAATAGAGGCTCAATGATCACAGATGCCTGTTTTATAATTGTCCTAGGATATGGTTTGTTCTGGCCTAGAGTCTTGAATTCATCTAGGGCAACTAGGCATTCTCTCATCCTTTCCTCACTTAAATCCAGTTTCAACTTACACTTATCTATTTTTGTTCTTCCCCCCTAGAGCAAAGATCATTTTCCTGGAGGGAAAGGCAAAAAGCAAAACAAAACTAAAACTAAAACAAACCCTCCCACTGAGCTAGATAGTTCAGTCATCTCATCAATATCTATTGTCACCATTCCATCTATCTTAATCCAAGCAGCAGTATTTACCTCACATGATATATCTCCAGCCTTTAACATAGATAACAAACAATCCATTTTTTGACCTAAGCAGTCATCATCTGCTCACTCTGGATTTAAGCACTTGTAATCCATTTTTTTTTTTTTTTAAACAGGACTGTGCTAATCTTTTATAACCATGATGAGTTACTTATCTTGGCTTCTATTTTCTATAAATCTAAAACTGGGCAATGAGTTCCTTAAATAGTTCTATTTGTCTCTTTAGGAAGCTCCTATACCTCCTGCCAGTAGGAATCATTTTCTTTCTGTCTTCAGAATTTCATTCCTGAGAGCTTCCTATCCATCCTTTATAGAATTCTACAGAATTTTGTTTTTATTTTTTCATGATGTTTAAAATAAAATTTTATTTCTTTTCAACTAACAAATATTTATGTTCTCCTTTGCTTTCCAGCTTACTGATATGAGTTCACAGATACATAGCATTTTAAGGTTTACAAGATTTTCAGACTTTATATGCATTATGCTTAGCAGATCATTTGGCAGCTAGGTGCTAGGTGAATACACTACCAGGCCTGGAGACATTTACTAGCTGTGTGAAGCTGGACATTTAATTTAACCCTGTTTGCCACAATTCCTCATCTGTAATATGAGCTGAAGAAGAAAATGGTGAAACATTCCAGTATGTCTGCCAGGAAAATCCCAAATGGAATCATAAAAAGTTAGACATACAATTGAACAACATCAGATCATCACAAAAACCCTGTGATCCAGGGACCATGAGAATAATAATTCCCATTTTACAGGTAAAGAAACTGAAGCTTAGTGAGCCTATTTTCAACACAGCTAGTCAGTTTCAAAGGTGGGCTTCAAACCCATTGATCAATTCTTGATTCTAGGCTCAGCATTCTTTTCACTATACCATGCTGCCTCTCCTAAAAATTCCCTCATTGTTCTTCATATCATTTTACTTAGCTCTTCCTTAAAATGTTTTTTTCTTCAAACTATAAAGATACATTCTGCCAGACCTTTCATTTTCTTTTTTAGGATGAATATCAGTTTTCATTTTGTACATACATAAAAATTACTTGGTATTGGAAGAACAACAAATACATTCTTAAGGTCATTACAGAAGTCATCTTGTCCTCCATACTTTGGCTGGAAGTCAAAATCTTGGTCTTTTGTATTATTTTTGGCAACAATCTTGACTAATCCTTCTGGCTAAGGACATGCACCCTCCTGGAGGTTCTGTTGCTGGGGGCTCCAAAGACAGGCTTGATTTTTTTTTAGTAGATTCTTCTTCTTCCACATAGAGAATAATGGTTTCTGCTTGACTTCTTTTATCTGGCAACAACCACATTTTTGCCAGGTTGGATGTAATGGCCTTGCTCTTGACCTCCAGGTATGTTGCTGTAATTCCCTAGCTGAGCAGTTTTTCTTCAGAGAACTTTTTTCTTTCCCCATGCCTCAACTCATACAAAGCCCTTTTTCCTTTATAATGGCAGATATGCACTGATGTGCAAGTGGTCTTTTTTCTAGTCTTTACACCTTCTATTTACTATGTATATATCTTATACATACACAGTTTCTTACTGTTCTCTCCTCGATTTGACTGTGAGCTCTGTGAGGGGAGACAATATGTTTTCACCCACTATCTCAACACTTAGCACCGTATCTGCCACAAAATTATTGTTCAACCTTCATTCTCAAAGAGGACAACCAGAAGGTGATGTCTTGACTAGTAAGTAATCTGGATGTGAGTGAGGAAGAGCTATGCAGAGTCATCAGCTTTCCTCCAGAATCACTGGAGGTCAATAGCAAGAGATAAGTCAGAATGACTGATGAAGGACCTGGATACAGTGGGGAACCTTGACCTTTTTAATCTAAGGTATTTTCCAGAACTTAGTTTGTCTGAAGCAAAGCCCATACACATACACATACACATATATATATATATATATATATATATATATATATATATATATATATATATATATATATATATATATATATATACACACACACACACACACACACATACATATATACACATATACATATATATATATACACATATACATATATGTATGTATGTGTAAGTGTGTGTGTATATACATACATATATATATATACACGAATTGAAGCAAAAGATGGCCTAGCCCTCATAAAAAAATGAATCTGGAAGGGGAAGACTCTCAGAATTTCTGGCTAGAACAGAAACAACTGCTATTTATACTCTCTCAAACATCAAACCCAAATGATAAGCAAGGAAGATGTAAGCTGGGACTTATTGTTGGCCAAGCAGTCGATTTTAATAATCAAATAGCTCCATTTAAATCACAATAGGCTTGAACAAAATTTGTTTTTTCATAGCTATATTTCAAGAAATCATAAGTGAAAAAAACTACATGAAATAAGAGAATTAATAGTCAAATGACACAAAGCAAGAGCTTAGTAATTGCTTGTTATTGCTTGCCTGTCTGCTTAACAGCTGCCTCCTTATTTGGGATCACTGTAGATAAATAAATATCTTCATCAAATTCCATCTATGTTATGCCAAAAGAAAAAAGATAAATAAAGTAAAATCAAATAGTTTATTCATCTTACTTAGACACCATACTTAAGCTCAGGTCATTTTTGTCTGATTTAAACATTTGAGTGTTACACAGACATAGACTCAGAAATCATATGGTTGCCTTTTCTCCAGACTCTGCTATCTTTAGAGTCAAGGGTAAAAACAATAGGCAGATGGAGACTATAGAGACTAGGTCTATGTAGACCTAGACCCTATTTAATTCACCCTCATTCAACCCCTAATTTTCATTTTTTTATTACAACTTTTTATTTTCAAAACATATGTATAGGTAGTTTTCAACACTCATCCCTGCAAAACCTTGTATTCCAAAATTGTTTTCTCCCTCCCTTGCTCCTCATCCCATTCCCTAGATGGCAAGTAATTCAATACATGTTAAACAAGTGCAATTCCTTTATACATATTTCCACAATTATCATGGTGTATAAGAAAAATCAGATCAAAAAGGGGAAAAAAAAGGAGAAAGAAAAGAAAATGCAAGCAAATAAAAACAAAAAGTGAAAATGCTATGTTGTAATCCAGACTCAGCCCCCACAGTTCTCTTTCTGGGTGCAGATGGCTCTCTTCATCACAAGATCATTAGAAATGCATGAATCACCTCATTGTTGATAAAAGCCATGTTCATCAGAATTGATCATTGCATTATCTTGTATACAATGATCTCCTGTAATCACTTCACTTAGCATCAGTTCAGGTAAGTCTCAGCATCATTCCATGTAAGTCCAGGCCTCTCTGAAATCATCCTGCAGATCATTTCTAGTAGAACAATAATATTCCAAAATATTCATATACCATAACTTATTTAACTACTCTTCAACTGATGGGCATTTATTTACTCTAAGTTTCTAGTTCGTTGACACTACAAAAAGGGCTACTACAAACACTTCTGTATATGTGGGTCCTTTTCCCTTTTTTATGATGTCTTTGGCACACAGGCCCAGTAGATACAAGGGGATGCACAGTTTGATAGACCTTTGGGTAGAGTTCCACATCAGAATGGTTGGATCAGTTCACAACTCCACCAACAATGCATTAATGTCCCAATTTTCCAACAGCCCCTCAAACATTCAACATTATATTTTCCTGTCACCTTAGTCAATCTGAGAGGTGTGTAGTTATCCCCTAATTTTTAAATCCTCAATCTCAGTCCCAGTTTCTCACTCCTTTCCCATTTCTGTCCAGCCTGAGAAAAAGTAGAGAAAGACCAAGTATGGTGAATAGAGTATAGGACTTAGAATCAAGAGGAGAGAAATTCAAATCTGGTCTCAGTCAGTGGCTACCCATATAAGACTAGGTAATTCACTTAGGTACTCTGTGTCTCAATTTCCTTGTTTTCCCATAAAATTAGGGTATTGTACTCAATGAGTTCTGAACTCCATTCCAGTTCTAAATATATGATGCCCGATCCTATGAAGTGCTTTTGGGATCTGAGTCTTTTCATGTAGATTCTCTGGGAAAGTTAATACTTAAGTGTACAATTCTCAGCATGTATATAAATTAGGAATTCTAGCACCTGGAGCAAATTCAGTTGATTAAAGATCTAACATATCAACAGTCTTTTGCATAATGGAGATTGACTAAAGAGAGAGAGGTCATGGGAGGTAAAGAGACTGAGAAACTCAGATTGTAGCACGCAGGACTGAGAGGAAGAGTTGACACACATCTTACTCTATCTTCTGTCATTTTCAGACCTTTTTGCCACTTTTATTTTAAAAAATCACCTCTTCTCTTCTAAAGTTCTCAAATTTTTGCTACTGCCACTCAGAATATTTCCTCACTCCCACAATAGATTCAATATTTGGCTCTTCTGGAATATCCCAGTCCCTTGCTAAGTTCAGTGCCAAGAGATTTGTCTTCAAGAGAATTGCAGGTTTCATCAAGTATCAGGAGATGGAAGAAACACTAAAGGAGGATTTCTACAGTTACCATGGAAAAGGAGAATAAAAGATGATACAGACTATGGGAAGCATAAATATATTTATAATGATAGAAAGTGGCAGATAACTTTATGCTCATTTTGCACTGGCCCAAGTACTGATACAAGCCTACAGATCAACTGATGCATTAGAGACAGTCTATATTCACAAAAACATCAAACCAGAAGAAGACTACTGCTTTCATAAGAATCTGGGATGGGGTAGAAGCCAGAATATCTAGCAGGGCCATAGATAAGTCACTACGCAGGCGGCATGTTTCTGCCTATATCAACACTTGGGGCAAAGCTCCAGTTGACCCATACTATTTCCATCTCTGCTTCCTCATCTTAAAGACTTTCAGTCTTGCTGATGAGTCTGAAGTACAAGTATCTTTAAAACTTAAAATAATGCAATAGGAAACATGGCAAGTCATAGGGAGTGGGTCTCCTTGAACAATGTACCATTTGCATCAGATATTTCTCTTTTCCAATCTCAAAAAACATTTTGAAAAGGAATTTTAGGGTTCATATATGTTCTCTGTTGTGTATATACAACCCAGGGTTGGAATAAAGAAACAAGGAAAGCAAAGGTAACAGATCTTAGAAATGCCACTTTAAGTATCAACAGTGAGAATAGAATTTCTTCTCTTCATCTGATCCCAAGACAATTTAATGGAGCTAAACTGGGTCTTCAAATGCTTGGAGTGAGTATAGAAAAGTCAGGACCAAGGAATGGCCACCAAAGGGTCAAAAGAAGTATAGTCAGACCTCATCCAAGCTATCCATTTCTGCTCCATTTCTTCATTTCTCATTGTAGAATTCTACTTTTAGGAAGACAATAATATATTATTATGATAGAGCACTATTGTATTGTAGGAAATGATTCATTAATTTTAGGAAAACATGGATAAATGTGCATGAAATAATGTACAGTGAAAGGAGTGTAATCAAGAGAATACTGTATACAGTAATATTAATATTGTTTTAAGAATAACTTTGAAAGACTAAATCATTTTGACTATTATAATTAATTACAAAGGACCTTTGAAGAAGAGGCTATCAGTATTTAGAGAATGAAGTGATAAATTGAAGTACAGAATGATTTTGTGCGTGTGTGTGTGTGTGTGTGTGTGTGTGTGTGTGTGTGTGTGTATGTGAGCATAATGGTAGCCATCTCTTGGGGGGGGAGAAAAAAGTAAATAAAAAGAAAGTTACATGATAATTTTATTTTATATTTAAATGAATAGCATATTATACATAACATAGTTTCATGTAAAATCACCCTTTTATTATAGTATGTTATAAAATTGTTTTATTTCATCAAATAAAAAGAAAGAAATATTAAAAAAAGAAAGACAGTGGTTAGGCAAAGAAAATGAAAAAAAATAGTTTGGTTGAAAGGGAAAGGATTATAGAGTTTAGGGCAAGAAGGAAAATTAAAGGTCAACTAGTCATAGAGATTAAACATTTAGCCTAAGGGCCCACAGGTGGAATACTTCTGAATGTGATCTAAATCATATTAAATCCCTATCTGATTTTAATGTGTTGATGTATTAATATATATGTATAATATATATATTAATATATATATATATATAACCATGTGTAATTTTCTAAAGGCAACATGCACTCTATAAAGATCTTCACTACTGTTTAGTGGACCTTTATGCTCTTTAAATTTGATACTACTTACTAATCTACTCCAACTCATTTATTTTTAGTTTTTAGCCTACACAAATAATTTCACTGGACAGCAAGGAGACAATGTGGATAAAGTACCAGGCTTCAGAAAGACCTGAAGTCAAATCTGGCCTCAGGCACTTATTAGCTGTGTGACTTTGGACAAATCAAATAATCCTGTTAGCCTTGGTTTCCTCATCTATAAAATGAGCTGGAGAAGGAAATGGCAAAGTACTCCAGTATCTCTGCCAAGAAAATTCCAAATGGGGTCATGAAGAATAGGACACAATTGAAATAGTTGAACAACAGTTTCATCAGTATAGGGAACTCTCAATGTGATAACTTCCTCTACTGATGAGCAATGGTTTTGCAAATTTATAGGCTTAAAGAGTTGTTTAGGGTAATAATAATAATAATAATAATAATGATAATTATTATCATCATCATCATCACTATAACTAGGGCAGACACTGTGCTTTGCAAATATTATGTAATTTGAATTTCACAACAGCTTTGATAAGTACAGTAGATGAAAAAACTGAGGCAACAGAGATTGTCTTGTCAAGGAAGCACACAGCTAATAAATATCTGAGGCAGTTGTGAATTCAATGTGAGATCAATTGGCTTGTGTTCCTATGGGCATTAAGGATCTGAGGGAGGATTCAAACCTGAATCATTATGACACTAAGGCTTATCTTTGCTAGCTACATCCCTTCATGGTACAAATAATAATAAAAAAACAAATAAATAAATAAATAATTAAAAAAGGTCAAGAGTGGGAATATAATGACCAAGGTCACCGAGAAAGCAAGTATGACTTGTACCCTGGTTTTCTATCTCTAAATCTACTTCCCTCTTTGCTCTGCCATCTCTTGTCTTTTATACCAACATTCCCACTATATCTTCAAGGGCTTCCTAAACTCTTCTAGAGAACAGCAGGCTATAACAAAGGAGATAATTGACTGCATCAAAATACTGTCACAACTATCATATTGGCATTGTTTTCCACACACAAAAAAAGCCTCAAATTAGTAGGTCTGTCATGTTCCAAATTGTTTTCATTTCTAAAAATGTACTTTGACATGTGGGCAGCTTTTATCTAACTCACGACCAAAAAAAAAAAAAAAAAATGTGTTTTACTCAAAACAACAACAATAATAATAATAGATTACATTTGTACAGTGCTTTAAAGTTGATAAGGTGTTTTGCAAAGATAATTTCATTTATTTTCACAGAACTCCTATGAGATAAATGCTATTATTTATTATTCCCATTTTACAGATGAAGACATGAAAGGTCTGGGGAATTCAGTGGCTTATCCACAATTGTCTGAGATAGCATTTCAACTCAGCTCTTGATTCCAAATCAAAAACTCTTACCTTCAATTCAATTCAATAAACATTTGTTAAGTGTCTACTATGGCTAGGCATTGTGATTTCCTCAGGTTTCTTCAAGATTCTACTCCAATGTCAACCCTCCCGGGGATTTAGGAATAATCATTCATGGGACCCAGGTTCAATATGAGACTCTCAGAAACCTCCATCAACATTTTATAACACTGATCCCCATTCACTCAGCTGCACTTCAGCCACCCCAGTTTGAGGAAAGTTGGGGGGAAATAAGTTTCTGTTATTTTTTTTCTTCATGAAGATTTCCAGGGTATGCTAATAATGCACAGTAGAATTTTTACCCTTAGTCATCTAAAACCTTTCAGGCTTGGCAAAAACTCACAAGTTAGTTACCTTTAAGGTTTATAATGCTTCAACAGGAAGTGTGTCAAGTCATTAGTACTTAGTTCCAGAGGCTGAGTGTGGCAGATCCCAGAAAAAGTCTTACACAAGCAGAAAACTTCACATACCATGATGGGATTAATATTTCCAATGGTTCACTCTTTCTAAGAAAAAAAATAATACCTAGATCTTGAATGAATACTATATATCACATACAGGGATCTTTCCTCCCATTTCCCTAATTGGTCTTTATTATGTTTGTATAGATATGTCAGAAAAACAATTTTTTCTTGGATTTCTTACCTGTTCTCCTTTTTTGTAGTCTATATGTGCTCTCCTTAAATATGAGCCTTGGGAAGTTACCGGGACAGAGGAATCATCAGACATTATAGCATATCACTGATGCTCAGTGAGGCTGGACAGAATACATTTGCCAGCTGATAAGTATATACACAGATGTACAATTCCACATGTACACACGTGCACTTGGACATACACACGTGTTACTACACTGTACACATGCGTGCAGTTGGACGGGTACAAACACTAGGACTTTTCTGTACTTTTCAAAAAAAAAAAAAAAATTTCTGAGACATCCAAACAAAGGATGAAGAAAATCCATACAGTACCTTTGGGTGACTTAAGTGTTGCTACTGCCCAGTCACCATCACAACCTCCTAAAAAAATAATAATCAAAAGATTCTCAACTATTGGTTGTATATCCCCTTCCCACCCAGTGCTCACCAGGTCTTTAAATTCAAGTGCCTCTAAATGCATCCCAAATCCCCGAGTGGAGACACAATCTTTCAGGACACCTTAGCTGAGTGTCCCAGGGTTAGATTCCTGAAGATCAGAATTAGGACTGTGAATTTGGATCCAAAACCAATAATCGATATGTGTGAATGTTTGATATATTATTAATGTCTTAGGATCTACATCCTATTTACTTCTCAAAAGAATTGAACAGTGAAATATATCCAGAACAAGATGAAACATTTAAGGTTAAAACAGGAAAAAAAATAATCTGAATGAAACAGAAGAAATAAATGCTTTTGAGCACTTTACTTTGCAGACTATAGTACTTGGGCATCACATTGGTTTCAGTTTTCTGACAGCTAAAGCAAAAAGGTAACATTCTAAATCAATAGTTTTCATATTCTAAAATATGAAATCTGGGTGGGTACTGATCAATTTTCTTGGATGAGGTTGATGACTAAAGGGTAAAAGCTGGCAACTTTTCACAAGGGAGATACCAAGTTGCTGAGTTATGTTATGCCTTCAAGAAGGGGAGGGAGAGGAAATAACCTATAATAGGCTTGAAGAAGGAGGCTCCCAATTTCTCCCCCACATTTCCTTCCTATTATAAATTCATTACAAGTTCCTCTTTTAAAGTGTAATTGTTCCTGGGAGGTATCAATCATTCACATTGTATAGAGAATTTAAATTAGATCATCAGACAACACATATTTCAGATTGACACTGAAGAAATAGTAATTTTAATTGTAGAAGGCAAGAGGTATAATTTTGGAGAATGAAGAATTTCTTAAAAGAGCTATTCCAATTAAAAGGTCTCTAGACATCATAAGGACAAGGGATCAAGAAATGGGAGAAGGCTAGAAAAAGGAAGTGGGAGAGTATCATAGGCAAATACTGATCTACTTTGCTCCTCTATTTAAGGACTTCCTTCATCTAAATCATTTGGGTTTTACCTTTGGTTGCTAGGACTGGAATAATTAAAGGAAATCAGGTATGGGCATGACAACAATACCAAGACCTCATCCCCAGGCTCTAGGTATCTTTTCTCAAAAAGACAAGATAAGTTTCCCATGATTCCAAGCTATTGGAATAGGTAGAGTGTCTACATGTAGAGAACTTCTTATATATCTATTTACCATCCCCCAAGGTGAGTTTCTCTCTAGGTTTTCAAGAGTATCTATGTTGGCTTTCTGCAGGACAGATGCTCTGAATATATCCCTGAGGTTACCACATTCCCAGAGAAAGCACCCTCCAAAGTACTTTGTTAGTGCTCTCCCCTCTGAAATCACATCATATTTATTCTGCATCTGTATGTTCTTATCTTTATCTATATCTATATGTTGTTAAGTACTTTACTAAATGCTTGTTGAATTGAATTAAGCAAACCCTGTCCCCCAGAGAGCAATCTGGCAGGGGTCAAGGATCTCTGAGCCCCTGAATCAAGCATGAGGTAAAACAGCTTGCTAAAACATCCTGGATGGTCCAGGAAGATCTAGAAATCTGGAAGAGAAAAGATTTTCATGCCTTTTAATGAGAAGCCCAGGTCCTCAGATGAACTTATGAAGCTGCCTGGATTTGGTATCCTAAGAGTCTTCAATTCAGGGCCAGTCTAAGTGAAGTGATTAACCAAGTCAAGGTCCAGGGGATGAGGAGCATATTGGTCTGCTTGCTGACTGCTGACCCTGTGGCATTCATCCTGAAGCAAGGATGGTTTTTTAATTTGTTACATGGTGCTCTCTTATGGAAGTAACAACTTTGATTGCCATTCAGTCAGTCCTGGAAATAACAGAACATACTCTTACAGAAAATATCGAATGAAATGAGCTCTCTGCTACTTTATCCATGGTTTAAAATGGACAGTACTGCAGAGATTTCAGGGGAATGCAATTATGTAAGGAGTGGTGACTTGCTAACACCTTATTAATGTAGAGTAAAATAAAACCAGCAAAAGGTACTCTAAGGGACTTTTCATCATCTTAGTCAGAGTCAAGGACTAAAGAAAAAGAAGGCTACATGCATCCTTAATAGAGGTGAGGGGACTAAATTTGCAGAATAAGACATATTTTTGGACAAAGCCATGTGGTGATTTATTTTCTCTGAGTATACATATGTGTTTCATTTTGTTTTCTGGGGTTGGAGGGAAAGGGAGGTGATTTTTTTTTAAGCAAAATAATTTATAGAAAAAAAATTTAAATTACGTAGACATTATAGACCTCTCAAAAAAGATTTTGATAAGTAATGTGCTTCCTACTAAAACACATTCCTTAGAAAGTAAGAATGGGCTCATTATCCATTTATAACTTAAAACCAATAGGAATAAGGTGATGAGACTAGAATCTTTTCCACCTTGAGTTGGTAGTGGGGGTGGGGAGGGGAAACATCAAATCAGGTGCAGAATTTGATTGTTTACAGAGAGAATCTTGCCTTGCAAGTATTTTCCTTTCCTAGTTTTGAGGCAGTTCCTAGGTGTCTCATCTGAATACTCAGTTCTGAGCAGGGGCCAGTTTTCTGTCCAAAAAGCTCACAAAAAATCTGGCTTCTATAACAAATAGCAATGGCAGACAGGCTTAGGAGAGAACATGGCCATTCGAGTAAGGGGAAAAAAGCAAGTATGGTGAATTGAGAAGATCTGGGCAGATATCAAAACCAAAACAAAATAATTGCATAGTATGCTTTGGTGCTCAGATAATAACTTGTTGAGAAGGACTCAGTATCATGGGATTGAGACCTTGAGAGAATCAGAAAACTTGGGTAGAGAAAGATAAAATGTTTTATACACTTTTGAAATGAGTGGGCAGCAGGAAGCCAGAAGAAGTTAATGGAGTTAGCATGCATGTGATTCTCAAGGGGTGCTTTTCTCATAGAAAAACATCCCCTTTGGGAAAATTGTTCAGATCAGACTGTGAGGGCTTCTGTTAATATTATTGATGCTCTACTGCAGACTGATTGCAGCAAGAAGAGGAGGAAAAAATGGAGACTTAATATGAATAAGATAAAATGTGTTGACTTTCCTAGTTAGTTACTAGAATTCCATGATAAAACAGATGTTATTATATGATATTAGATGAAGTATGAGTTAAATAATCATAGGTTCATAGATATAGTGCTGGAAAGGACCTCAGAGGCCATCTAGTGCACCCCCTCCCTTTATAGAGGAGGAAACTGAGATCCAGTAAACTTAGGTGGCTTAATGACACATAGTTTGTATCATTGAGGTCATCATTCTTTACCACTGGTTCTCCATAAATTGTTGCTCACTCTATATATGTGAATGTGGTTCAAGAAATTAAGAAGCAACCTAAAACATTGCTAGTGTGGCTACTTATTCACAATTTAAGTGAATCTGGGCTCAGACTACATGTTTTGCACTGTAACAGACTTTTTTTTTTTTTTTTTTTTTCCATTTTGGAACAATCTCCAGTTGGGCTAGAGATCAGGAGGCAGTAAAGGGAACAAACTGTGAGCAACCTCACCTCCTCTAGTGACTCAGAGTTAGGAAATGATATCATCAAGAACAAAAGAATATGGATGCATAAAGCAGAAATCATTGCTATTTAATTGAATCAGTGTGCTGTCATCAATATGGGGAAAGGTGGACACTAATGGAGAAAAGGATCACCTATATGTGGAGTGATGAGACTGATAAAATCCCAAAAAGAATGAAGATTTGTAGGTTCATAAATTTAGAGCTAAAAGAAATCTCAAAAATTATAGGGTCATAGATTTAGTACCTCTAGAGTTAAGAATCCTAGGGCAGCTAGTTGATGCAGGGTATTCAGGAAAACGGAATTCAGGAGGCCTTATCTTCCTGGGTTCAAATCTAGACTCAGACACTTAGCTTTGGGACCCTAGGCAGGGCATTTAACCTAATTTGTCTGTTTCCTCAACTGTAAAATAAGCTGGAGAAAAAAATGGAAAATCTTTCCAGCATCTTTGTCAAGAAAATCTCAAATAGGGAGAAGAAGAGCAAGAGGAAGAGGAAGAGGAAGAGGAAGGAAGAAGAACAAGAAGAACTAAAAGGAGTAGGAGGAGAAAAAAAAAAGAGGATGAGAATCTTTCGATTGGAAAATTTCCTTTAACAACATATGTCAGCACCTTCTTTGTAATTATAATCTTGGAAAGTTGCCAAAAATAGAGTATTTAAGTGACCTACCTAAGGTGACATGGCCAGTGCACATCAGAGTTGGGTCAAGTCTTCCTCGCTTCCAGGCCAGCTCTCTATCCACTATATGACTACATCTCTTTAATGTAACCCTCTGATTTCACAGAGGGGCAAACAGCTGCCCCAGAACTTAAGTGCTGCTTGAACTCACACACTGACATCTAGAGGAGTACTTTCTCAGGAGTGAGGGGACAAATACTTTAATGGCTAAGTCTGCTTAGGACCAAGATTTCCACCAATGATCACTGGTTCTTTCACTAAAATCTTTTCTGTCGTTTTAATGCAAGAGATGTTTTTTCTGAAAAGATTTAAGTTTGTTTTTGTTTTTTTAACTTGCCTTTTAAATGTCCTAGAAGAACCTTTGTTCTTTATTGTTAAGATCAGAGGTTTTAAACTGGGGTGCACAGACTTCATATTTCAAGGATGCACAAACTTGGAGAGGAAAATATATCTTTCTTTCCACCAGCCTAAAACTGAAATATTGCATTTCTTTGGAATGGATAGAGTTTTGGACACAGGAGTCAGAAACACCTAAGTTCAAATCTTGCCTTAGACACTTATTAGCTGTGTAACTGTGGGCAAGTCACTTAACTCTAATTTCTTCATCTGGGAATAATAATAGCACCTATCTCACAGCATTATTATGTAGATCAAGTGATTCAACATTTTAAAAGCATTTTGCAAACTTTACAATACTACATAAATATTAGTTATTTTATTGATAATATATGTGATCACGTATATGTTGTTGTTATTGTTCATCCTTTGTTTTTATAGAGGACCAAAGACATCAGGAGGGGGATGTCTCGAGTTGCAAAAAGGATAAACAACAATCCAGGAGAAGTATTAGAAAGAAGTATTAGCTGCTTTTCCTAAGGAGCCAACTGACCAATTCCAATAGTGCAGTGCTGATCATCCATGAGTATGTGTGTGTTTGTATATGTACACATTATTCTGAGGTGTTTCTGAGGGTTTTCTTAACAAAAAATGTTAAGAACTCTTGATTTAAAGTGAATCTTTTTATAAAGTGAGTAGTTATAAGAATGATTCTCCATTTTCTAAATTAATTAAATTGTCAGATTTTATGAATCCAGACTTTTATAAAAGGGATTTATTTAAATTAAAGCCTACATACATTAGAAACTCTCAACAGCTATAGTGTTCCTTTCTCACTTGGTCAAAAGTCTGACCAATTATATTCTGCTACTATTACTCCCTTTCTTTGGGAAAAATCAGAACTCTTCACCATTTCCAGCTCTGTTTTATTCACTATTCTCTAATAGGCAATAGAAAGGAGCCATCGGGAACAGTTGGCAATCAAACTGACAAAATCTCATAGATTCAGCTACACTTGAATGCCTCTGGTTGGTGTCTAGGCAGTACAGATAAAGACCGTGCTAATTACCACATCCTTACTTCAGGTAGTGGGAGTAATGTTTGTCTTCCACTACAGAGGGAAAAATAAAGTGATGGGACAAGAGAGATGAGAACCTAGGAGAAGTGATTGTTAAACATGACTGACTGAAATGTTTACTGACTCTCTCTTTATACTTGGCCATGGGACATGTCCAGAAGCAGCTCTGTCCCCATAAGAAGCTTAGGATGAAGGCAAGCTAGGGGGAAAAATAAAACTCATTAAGATGTAGAAAACTCTCTTACATTCAAACTCTTAAGATCTTTCCTTAAGGAACTAACTCAAATTTATCATTCAAAATGAACTGCAAGGGAGTGAAGCAGAAACTTGAGGGGAAAATCATCAAGATTTCAAAATGATCTCTATTTCTTATAAGACAAATAGAATAATTCTCTGCTGTGTCTTGTTGAGTTAGATTCCTCAAGACCAAAGAGGTGTTTTCTAGGATATTTTCAACTAAGCCAGGCATGTTCAATCGATAACCTTTCAGAGCCTGATTGGTGACCCGTAAAGCAAGCATGAAGAAGATAAAATGCCTTGTGAATTGTGCTGTTCCTGTGGTTAGAAGTAATAATATGTCCTTTGAAAGACCTAAAATAATAGAATGCAGAGGTAATAAAAATACTGAAATCTGCCAGCCATAGAAAAATTATTTCTATAGCAACTTAAATAAAGTTTTGGGAGAGAAATGTATTGCTGCCCTTTGTTGATGACCCTGAATTCTAGTTTCTCTTCTTTATCAGTTTTTCCACCCTTTTCTTAAATCATTAAAATTGCATATCATCATAAATCTCTAGACACTCAAGGAATCTTTTCACTCAGCTTAAGAGAATGAATAATGTGTTACCAACAGAAGGTAAATTGCAGCATCCATGAACTCTGAGGTCTCTTGCAACTCTGAGATTCTCGGTTTCTATATTAGGAATAAATTTCCATTTGTAAAAGATAAGGCAAAATAAAAAAAAAAAGGCAAAAAAATGGAAGCTTTTCTATAGCTAGAGTTTGATTGGTTTAGTCTGCGGTGCTTCTTCCTCTGAATGTGTGGGCAACTTGTAAGTTAGCTCCCTGATAATTTTTAATTGTTTAGTAATGATGAAAATTATTTAGTAAGCCTTAAAACATAGCAGATGATGAGTTATATTTCAGTACAACAATGTCTTGGTTAAAAGGAATGGCTTGAAAAACAATTTTTCAAATATTGTTGAAAACTTTTCTGGGTTTACTTTTCCTGCTTTATCAAATAGAACTTAGAGAACAGCTGAAACAATTGCAGACAGCCTTAGGAGAAAATGTGGCCTGAATCTGATCACTGATGATTACACAGAGTCATGTATGGTCATCATTCTGAGTCCTAGTTCTTAATATTCAGTATTATACACTGAAAAAAGTGGGATGTATTTTTTTTAAAAACAATACATAATAACTATGTATCTTTGGTTGACAGGGTCATCTTGCCAAAGCATACTAGTATTGAAAAATACTAGTACCCTAGTAGTACCCAGTGAAATACATAGAGAGGAGACTAGAAGTACCAAGATGGAAGGATATATATGTATTTAGGCATGCCTTGCCTACATCATTATTTGATTTAATGAACATGTGATGTTGGGTGAAACTACATTACAGGGGGCAGGCAGTTAGTCTAAAAACATAAGGGAAAGCTGAAGTCACTAGAGTGGGGAGCTACTTGAACTACAAGAAGATGATGGTCAATAGGGAACAAGATATGGAAACCGTCAGGTGGGGAAGGAGAGTTTTTAAGCCACGAAAACTAATGATAACTACTTTACCACAATGGCTTAAGTGAATAGGTCCATTCAATTCAATTTAATGCAATAATTAAGCTTTTATTCTATTTCAGGAACTGACCCAATACT
This sequence comes from Sminthopsis crassicaudata, assembly GCF_048593235.1. Taxonomy (NCBI): domain Eukaryota; kingdom Metazoa; phylum Chordata; class Mammalia; order Dasyuromorphia; family Dasyuridae; genus Sminthopsis; species Sminthopsis crassicaudata. The sequence goes on from NC_133617.1 coordinate 434,888,983, forward strand.
GGATCCAGATCTTTAAAGTGGAGTGTGGTTTTAATGTCATAATAGCATTACTGGAAAAAAAAAAAAAAAAAAAAAAGTATTGGTCTGGGCAGCATTATTCTGGGAATGCCAGTAAACAAACAAACAAAAAAAAATGAATCTCTTTATTGATTTAGATGTGATTTTGTACTCCTTATTTTCTTCAGGCAACACTATGGGAAAGAGAATTACCAAATGCTTAAAGAGAATTATTTTAAAGCACCTGGAAAAATTTTCTTTTTACTTAGAATATGAATTAGTGCATGCAACACATTCACTCAACAGAGAAAACAAACATGGCATTTTCAGGGCTTACCCACAGCTTTTAAGGAGGCATACTTGTTCAGTTCCTTGCCAGGAGGCTGCTGTTCATATGGATTGGAGATTTGCCCCAAACTGGGATAGGAATGAGGATGAGACATTTGTGGGAGGAGAGGCGAGGTTGGAACAGCATTGTTCAGTTGAGTGGCATCTGTAACAACAAAAAAAGAAGAAAAATAGATGGTCAAAGATAGAACTGACAGCTTCCTATAATGACAAACTCCTTCTCCTGGTCCAATCAGAATATCTATTGAGTAACTCAATAAACATTTATTAAGTAGTTACTATCTACTAAGCATCAGCCTAAACAATGGGGATACAAAGAAAGGAAAAACACACACCCTGATCTTAGCTCATATTATAATAGGGGACAGAATATCCAAATAACTATATGCATCAAAGTTAGGTATACAGTATAAATAGAAGTTAATCTTAGCAAGAAAGAACTGGCAGGGGTAGGATTAGAACATATCTTCTGTATAAAGTGGTATTTGAGCCAAGTCTTAAAAAGAAGCCATGAAAACTAAGAGTCAGAGGTCATGGGGGAGAACAGCCAATGCAGAAGCTGGAAGATGAGTAACAAGACCATTATAGCTAAATGATAAAAGGCAGGGAGAGGAGGAAAATGTAAGAAAAATGGAAAGATAGAAAGAAGCCAAGTTATGAAGAAGGTTAAGTGCCAAAATGAGGACCCAACCACAAAAGAGTTGTTTTTACTCAAAAAAAAAAAAAAAAATCCTGTTTTTCAAATATTCATCAAATGCCTACTCTATGCAGTGATAGCTACAATGTTCTGGTGATATAAAGTATTAGAAAGGTAGAACATAGTCTCCGCCTTTTAGGCACTGTCCTTAGGTATCAAGATTAATGTACATGATGCAATTAGTGAGAAATCCATAGGAATGAGAACTGGATCAGCAATTTAACCAGTATAGAGAATGTACAGTTAAAAAAATTCTCTGTAGCAATGCAAGTTGGCACTTCCTTGAAAACTAATACTCATGTAGAGCTGCCTAGAGGTTAAAGGAGGATTTGAACCTGGACCATCGTGGCTTTGAGGCTAGCCCTTTATTTTCTATGTTAAACCACCCCTCAAGCAGCACATTAAAATAAAATTATATGCTAAACTGTGTGAAAAGTTCTGTAGAAATTCAGACAAAAAAGGCCAGTGAAGGTTGAAATAATCGAGGGAGGGCTTTATCATGGGGATTGGTGGGGAGATATATGTTTATTCTTTATTTTTCATAATTTATTCTTTATTTTTCATCATTTCTTTGTTTTGGGGTAGCATGACAAAGTAAGGAGATTTGAAGTCAGAAAGGTCTGAATTTCAATCTTTTCACTAAGTGGGATGGAGGGGATAGTAGAAGAGGAGATTGACTTAGGACTTAAGCTGGCATATATGAGGCAATTAACTGGCATAATGGATAGACTAATAGATTCAGAATCAAGGATACCTGAGTTCAAAGTCCGCCTTCGGCACATACTAGCTGTGTGAGCCTGACAAACTACTTAATCTATCTTGATTTCCTAATGTGTAAAATACAGATAATAATGATACTTCTACTTTACAGAGGTCAAATGAGATAACATGTATGAAGCAATGTGCAAACTTCAAAGTGCTATTATTTATTATTATTATAAACTTTTAATATCACTATAATTTACTGGTCTTTGAAGAATGGGCAGGGCTTGGAGAAGTGATGCAATTTCAGGTCAGGGAAGATAGGAACTCAGGAATAGAAATGGAACTAAGCAAAGCATATAGAGGGGCATCATGTGGAAATAGCCTCAGAGGAAAGGTGAATGTTCAGCGAATGCAGGTGGTGTAAACAGGAAATAGCTGCTGCTGAACTTGTCATCCCCATCAGCAAGCCGAAGGAGCAGAAGGTGACCTGATGGCTTTCACTTGTGCAGTGGGTCACCATCCAATTACCATTAGGTGATAAGCAGTAATGAGGGTGAATCTGCCTCCTCCCATCTTTTCACTCTGAAGATAGATATATTTACAAAAAGGTGAAAGGCCCTGCATTACTTTATTCCTCCCACATCACAACAGGTTTCAAGGCCAAAGAAGCAGCCGCTTGTCAGACACGTGTAGTAGCATAATTTAAGCTTTCCCCTTTTTTTTTTCCCAATCCAATCCCACAGGCATTTATTAAATTCCTACTATAATCCAGATACTATGCTAGCTGCTGGGGATACAAAGTCAAAAACAAAAAAATATATAATCTTTTCCTCCAAGGAAGACCTTACATTATTAATGGAGGTGAACAAGATTTTTCTTTGCATTTTCTCCTAATGCACTAGAACAAGTTTAAAGTATTTAACACAATGGAAACAGAATTATCTCCCAAGTCAGAAGACACAGGTTCATATCACTTTTATAATAATTTATTCCCTGTGTGACCTTAGCCAAGTCACTTAAATTCTCTCGGGCCTCAGTTTTCTTACCAGTAAAATGAAGAGGCTGGACTAAAATGGCCTCCGAAGGTCCTTCCAGCAGCTAATATATGATCTAATGTAACTCTTTACAGCTTCCTAAGCACTTTATATATTGTATCTTATTTTAACTTTATGATAATCCTATAAAGGTGCTACTATGAGCATTATTATCTATGTTTTATATATAAAGAAAACTAAGGTTGAGAAAACATAAATGACTTGCCCAACATCACATAGCAAAAACTATCAGAAGGAAGTTTTTTAATATTTATTTTTTTTAATTTTTAAATAATATTTTATTTTTCCAAATGTATGCAAAGATAGTTTTCAATATTTATCTTTTCAAAATTTTTCTTCCTCTCCTCCCGTTCCTCCTCAGACCTATGTCATTCAGCTAGCAATCTGATATAGGTTAAATATGTGCAATTCTTCTAAACATATTTCCATATTCCTCATGCTGTGCAAGACAAATCAGATCAAAAAGGGAAAAAATCCCATCCTCTTTCCATCCACTTCATCTGTCATGATGATAACAAGAAATAATTATCCTGACAGTCCTGGATGTAACTTTCTATTTTATTGAGTCTCAGGACCCCAAACTAGAGACGAGGAACATGTCAAGGTGAGAAACTTTTCTATCAATTAGTCCTGAATCCAAAAATGATAGAAAGCTTCCAAAAAAAAAAATTTAATTTTCATTTGCTTAATAATGAAGGCTTCTCTTTCTTCCTCCCAAATTAGAAGCATAGATTTAGAGCTAGCAAAGATTTCTGAGATCACCTACTCCAATCCCATCATTTTATATGTAACATAATGAGCTCCTTTAAGACTGGGGCAACATAATGGCCCCTAAGGTCTGGCAAGTTCTTTCCTCTTGGGCTTTTGGAAATTTATTTTAAATGAAAAGAGTTCTGGATTCATTCATAATTACTTCAAGTCCCCAATTAGATAAATTTCTAAAAGGCAAAAGCTGTACTGTTCATCTAACTTTACATTTCTGATTTATTTCTATAATCTTTGTTCCATTTATGGGTGAGACAAAATTAAGCTTTCTATAAATGTTTCTGAAATAAAATAGATTATCTTATGTGCATTTTCATAGGCATTGGGAAGGGAAACTGAGGAAAAGTGCTGACCTTTTCTTGAGGTTTCTTCTCAGTTTTTGCTCTGAGATGCCAATAAAACCAATGAGTCCTCACTTTCTCCCTTCTCTGCCAGAACATAATACAAACTTTTGTGTACTAAAAATGCCAACTTGTTCCAATCTTTAGAACCCAGATATTTAGAAGCTTTTCCTTCCTTCTGAAATAGCTTCTTCCTTTTATACAAATCACTTAAAACAGAGGTGTAAAACACCACTGTCTGTGATCCACAGCACTTCCAAGTGCTGGCCTGAATCAGATTAAAATGTAATCAGGAAATATTTAACAAAATGTTTATTTTTTAAAAACCCATACAACCTAGATAATATCAATTTGAGGTGCTCTAAATCAACATGCAACTTGAGGGATGCTTCTATTTGAGTTTGATTACACTGGCTCAGGGAATCTCACAAATAATGGGTCTGATTTTCATATATAATGGGATCTGATTGATTTATGTAGGTATGCAGGTCCTATCAATATTCCATTCCAATTGTTTAATTCAATTAGAAAAATATTTTTGCCCTAGCTTGGACATCTAGGTGATGCAGGGGACAGAGTACTAGGTCTGCAGTCAGGAATATGAGTCTTCCTAAGTTCAAATCTGGCCTCAGTTGTACTTGTGTAACCCTGGGCAAATCACTTAACCTTTTTTGCCTCAGTTTCCTCATCTGTAAAAAGATCTAGAGAAGTAAATGACAAACCATTCCCGTGTCTTTGCCAAGAAAATCCCAAATAAGGTTATGAAGAGGCAGACATGATCGAAAACAACTGAACAAGAACTAGTTAACATATTAAAGATAAACAGGGATGGTTTCAACTCCACAATTAGAGGTAGACAAAGAATCCTCAGAGATTCTGGGGGAGTCCAAGTAGTAAGGACAGCATCCAAACCCCATTGTTTATCCTCCGAACTCTGTCTGCAGTGCTTATGCTCTTTCTATCACACCCAGACTTCTAGTCCATATTATATCGTACTTAAGTGCAATTGGGTGGCCTGGTTAATTCCATAGGCATTTCCATAGCAACTGATCTGTTCCACTACCCAGATTAGAATCTCATTCTTATTCCCTCATTTGATCCTCAAAACAACTTTATGAGGTAGGTGTTATTGTTATTATTCCCATTTTGCAGCATAGGAAACTGAGATCCAAGAAGTTAAATGATTTAGCAATGATCACATGTCTAATTGTCAATCAATAAAATTTTTTATTAAATGATTATTCTATGCCAGGCACCTAAGTGTAAGTGATAGAAATGCAAAAAGAGATAAAGGTCCAACTCTGCCCTCAAAGAGTTTATAATGTAATAAAGATGACAATATGTAAACAAATGCATAAAAAGTAAACTATATACAAGAGAAATAGAAAATAACTAACAGAGGGAAAGCACTATAATTTAAGAGGGGTTGGGGAAGGCTTCCTGTGGAAGGTGCGATTTTAGCTAGGACTTAAAGAAAGGTCTACAGCAGAGCAGGGGAATGAAAACTTCCAGGCACAGACATAGGGGGTGAGGGGTAGCCAGAGAAAATATCTGTAGTTAAGAGATGGAACGTTTCCTTAGTGGAACAGCCAGAACCAGTGTCACTAAATCAAAGAGTAGGTGTGAAGGAGTAAGTTACAAGGCTAGAAAGGTAGGAGGGGGCTAGGTTATAAAGGATTCTGAATCCCAAACAAACAAACAAAAATTATAGTTGATCCTGGAGGCATAGGAGTTTGGAACTGACATGATCAGACCTGTGCTTTAAGAAAATCCACTTTAAGGGCTGGTTAGGGGGTGATTTGGAAAAGGATTGAAGCAGGCAGACCCAACAGCAATTTAGTAGGTATAAGGTAGGATTTGAATGTAGGTCTTCTTAATTAGGTCCAGCTTCTAAGATATATGGCGAAATTTTAACTCTCACTTTTTTCACTCCAATCAAATGACCATTTATTAAGTGTCTACTATGAGCCACAACTACTACTCACTACATAATACTACCCTGAAACAATTAGATGATGGAAAACAATAGCATTCTCTTATTTCCCTCCCTTTACCCTCCCTTCTCCTTCCCTGCCTTCCCTGCCAGCCACTTATTTTCATCTCCCCATCTCTCTTCCTCCTCATCTTCCACTGTAACTCTATGAAGATAGGGGCTATTAATATCCCCATTTTATATCCGGGGAAAACTGAATCCCAGAAGGGTTTAATAGATAATAATTAGTACATAAGAGAAATGCCTGTAGTCTAGAAGCCTTTTTAGATCTAATTTTCATTCTTGTGACTTTGCTTTCCTCCTCCATTCCCTCAGTACTTATATATTGTTTATACTATTTTCATTAGTACTAACTTGAATATGCACCATTAAAATTTCTTAAAGCCTTTTCCTACAATTTTTCCTCATCTAGACTTCACATGCCTATAAAGGGCAAGGCCACTGATTTTTCTCTTTTCTTTCCTTTCTCCCTAAATGATATGTGGTACAAAGAATATAGGGTTCAATAAAAGTGCTTGAGCTTTCTCTGAAGCTGTGGAGATTGGGGAAAGAAGTGGGGGGACATAGAGAGGGCTATAAAGTGAGTAGGGAGTGAGGCAGGTCCCTGTGGTGGAAGAAATGCTGGCTCAAATTTTGGGCTGGCTTTTTATTACCTAGAAAACTCTGGGCAAATTATTAATTCTCCAAGCTTCAGATTTCTCATTTGTAAAGGGAAAATCATGAAATAAATGGTTTCTAAAGTTAATTGCAGCTCTAAGTTTATAATCCTATGAAAAACAAGCAAGCCCAATGTAATCCTATCAACTAAAGATGATTTTAATGGCCAACTAAGCTCTGAAAATTTCTAAGAGAGTTAGACATTATTCCTTTTCTTCCTTTGGTGGCGAAAAATAAATCAACTGGTCTAATTTTTATTGAGAAAGGAAGTAAAGCCAGAAATACACACACAGTGTAAGCACCTATATATAAGCTAACAAGCTACATATAGAAAAGCATACTATAGTTAATGCTGGAGTGACGTTTGAGTATATTTTTACTTCTGCTTATACCCCATCTCTCTCTCTCTCTCTTTCTCTCTCTCTCTCTCTCTCTCTCTCTCTCTCTCTCTCTCTCTCTCTCTCTCTCTCTCTTCTCTCTCTGTCTCTCTGTCTCTCTGTCTCTCTCTCTCCTCTCTCTCTCTGTCTCTCTGTCTCTCTGTCTCTCTCTCTCTCTCTCCTCTCTCTCTCTCTCTCTCTCTTCTCTCTCTCTCTCTCTCTCTCTCTCTCTCTCTCTCTCTCTCTCTCTCTCTCTCTCTCTCTCTCTCTCTTTCTCTCTCTCTCTCTCACACACACACACACACACACAAGCAGTTGTTAACTGGGAATATGGGAATATATAGTTAAAGGGACCTAGTCTCTGGTGGGAGTCCAAGTAAGTGGGAGTGGACTTCTGTTCCCCACAGTTGGCACTTTGGCCAGGATTCTATTGGAAGATGGAGGGAAAAGGGGTGGAGAAAGGGCTCTTTTGAATAAATCAGCTCCCAAAGCTAAGACTCTTTCTGTTTATATTTCCACTCATTCCTTCATATAACCCTGGCTCAAAGGTTGGGCAATGGCTTGCTTTCACAGGAACATAGTCAACTGAAGGTTGAACCCTTCCTAAGGGTTCAATGCCGGTTAAGGTGTACATCTCCAGGGACAGCATGAGATTTAAAGAGCTGAGCATCAAAAAGATGTTGCTGTCCTTAGATGAGTCAGAACTAAAAAGTAGTTGTGAAGAGATGACATAATTGCTTGTTCAATGGGGAGGAAAGCAGTAACAAAATAGGATTATTATTCCTTATTTTTTGTCAACCTATTGCTAGGGAGCAGCATAGTCTAGTGTAGAGTCTTAAACTTAGAATCAAGAACACTTGGGTTTGAATCCCACCCCAGTTAGTTACTGGTTATATGTCTTGCACATTTTTCTTCTTTGAGTCTCAGTTAGTTGCCGTAATTATAAAAGGAAAGGGTTGAACCCCACAATCTCCAATCAATCAAAGCAACTACTATGTGCCAGAAATTGTGCTAAACTATGAGGATATAAATACAGTAAATAAGACAACCTCTCCTTACAGGATTCTCACAAGAATCTCTTCAAATTCTAAATTCATGATTCTATTGATGAGGGGAGCCTGAAACTGAAGGGGGGACCCCAAAACTCTCTGAAAATTCATTTAAGGAGAAATTCTCCATGAACCCTGCCTCTGTGAGACCCACCCCAAGGAACCAAGATAAAGTGGTTTATCTTGGTGGGACTAATTGAAGTAATCTCATTTAGCTGGACAGCTAGATTTCTGTTGACCCCTATTGTTGGCTCAAAACCACTCCCAATAAGTGGTCTCCTCTAGTCCTGGAACCGGTGACATCATTGAGGGAATCTCATTCAATTGAAACTTCTGTCTCAGATTTCCTTATAAAAATGGCAACTTGGGGCTCAGTCCTTGCAGAAGACCTAATATACCATCCCTCGCATAGCAGCAAACTCTGCCCACTAAATAATATTCTCTTTCAGCGATACTCTCTCTTTATCCTCACCTATTTCCCTAACTGGACTTTATACCTCTCTGTTGGGATTTCTTTGCTAGAAATTCTCTATTTCTCTGCCAGAACTCCTCCACTACTTTACTCCCTGTCGGGACCTTGCCTTTCTATTCATGCATAGCAAAGGTTGACTTCCCAATGCCAATAATAAACTTCTTTTTATCAGTCTAGCTTTTTGGGTTTGTAAATTCCTTTATGAAGGGGGTTCCCACAACTCCCCACCTTGTGCCAGTCCTAAAGGAGATTTAGGAGAGCCAAACCTCTTCATTTGGTTCCCTAAACTACGAACCTGCCACTAACTTCATCATTTAATTCCCTGATTACCAGGAACCCTAATCTCATCATTTTGGTTCCCTGAATCTAATCTCATCACTATCATCTCTGACCCCATGACTCCCAAACAAAGCTTTCCCTTGATCATAAATTCTTCTTATACACTATTGAAGAGTTGTTTTGCTCACATATGAAATGAGAATCTCCCTATTTTATTGTCCATTATATCCCTGGCTAATATATTCATGAGTAATAATGAAGACAGTTTTAGTCAATGGCAATTTAAATTTCTATGTTTGTAAAGCACGACTCAATCATATCTATATATTCCACTTACTATGGCAGGAAAAGAGACTCAAAAATTTTAGAAATATTTTCAACAAGTTGAAACTAAATCAGTATAATGCAAGTACCCTAGCACATGGAAGGTGTCTATTGAAGAAGCCAGAGTACAAATATAATATTTATGAGAACCAGTTTGTCACTAAATAGAGAAATATATAGGAACAGTTGAAGTAATAATTGTAATTGATATGTATAGAGTGTTTTAAGATTGCAAACAATTCGCATACACTGTCTTATTTGACCTCAAAAAAAGACCTTATAGATATTATTATTATCATTGTTAAAAGGAGAAAACCAAGACTTAAAGAAATTAGGAACCTTTCCATATTTACAAAACTAGAAGACAGAATTTAAACCCAGGCCATTCTTACTCCAAACCCAGGGCTATTTTCATCCTATCAAGGGTTATCTCCATAAGGCAAAACAAGATAAAAGTTCCTATCAGGAATGTTATGGAAAAATTCTTGAATTCAACACACTCTATTGTCTCTAAGATAAAAGATAAACTCTTCTGTTTATCTTTTGAAGCTCAATACAGCCTGGTCTCTACTGAACCATTCTGTGACATTAAACATTACTCCTCCACACTCACTGTTCAATCCAGCCAGACTGACCTTTACTGTATTCTTCATTCACAATACTGTCTCCATGGTTCCTGTTTCCATGCCTTTTCACTGGCTTTCCCCCATGTTTGGAATGAATTCCTCCCTTACTTCCACTTTGTAGAATCTCTCTCTCTCTTTCAGCTATAATTCCAATACCATCTTCAGCTGAAGTAGTTTCTGAACTTGGGCTCTCCATCCTGAATAACCTTGTACTTAACTACCTTGTATATATTTGTGTATATTAACTTTATATTTGTGTTATATATACATTTGGTTGATTGTTATTTCTCTTGTTTTTATTTTTTAATTTTTCAATTAATTTTATTTTTTATATGGAATATAACAAACATTCCCATAACAGTAAAAGGAAAAAAGAGATGATTGCACATGAAGCTAAACATTTATTATGTGCAATTTGCTATTCCTTTTAAAAATATAATAAAAAGATGATTTTCTTTTTTTTTCTTTTTTCTTCCCTCCCCCTTACATTTCTTGTTTTTAAATTACTTAGATTTCTCTAGTTAAGAATTTTTTAATGAATAAAGAGAAAATAAATTCAAGAAAACCCATTAATATGTTGAAAAAACCTGATATTATATGCAATCTATAACCATAACCATAGTTCCTCTACTCTATAAAAAAGTAGGGAGAAGAGTAGAGAATGTCTTCTCAAATCTCTTCTTTGGAATCAAAGTTGTTCTTACAATTTTGTAATATTCATTTTCTCCTGTCTTAGATTTCTTGTATATTGTTTTCATTCCTGACTCTGCTCACTTAATTTTGTATCATGTCATGTAAACTTGTTTATAATTCTCTATATTTGTCATATTCTTGTTAAGATGGAAGGGAGAATTACTTCTCAGCCCTTGTGGTAATTTCTTACACCATAGTAATATTTCATTTTGCCATCATGTGCCAAATGCATTTAACCATTTTCTGATCAGTGGACATCTGTTTTACAACAGTTCTTTCTGATCACAAAACTCTTGCATATATGGAACCCTTCTTTTTATCAGTGAATAGAGTGTTGGACTTAAAGTGAGGAAACCCTGAATTTAAATACAGCCTCAGATATTTACTAGTTGTGAGATCCTGGCTAAATCAAACTCTACCTGCTTCAGTTTCCTTATCTATTAAAATGAGGATTATAATAGCATCTCCCAGAATTGTAAAGGGGAAAAAAAGTGCAATGTAGATGCCAATTATAATTATTTTTGTTGTTAGGGTATGTAGATCAGTTTTTAGGTCAAAGAATGTGGACATTTTTGCTATTTTATTTACTTAATTATTGCTTTTCAAAATAGTTGCATTAATTCTTAGCTTCACCAGCAATGTTTAATATACCTATTTTTCCCAAATCCCTCTAATATAGACCATTTCCTATATTTTGTCATCTTTTATGATTTGCAGAATGTGAAGTAAAACCATTCAGATGTTTTGACTGCATTTCTCTTATTATTAGTGACTTGGAGCATTATTTTCCAAAGTTGTTAATAGTTAAGAATTGTTTGTTCTAGACATAATAGGTAATGACAATAGTAATTTAGTGTTTAGAGTTTGATAAATCCAAAGATTCCAACTTCTGGATATGAACTCACTATTTGACAAAAATCGCTGGGAAAATTGGAAATGAGTATGGCAGAACCAGGCATTGACCCACATCTAATACCCCATGGGTTCATGATTTAGACATAAAAAGTGATATTATAAGCAAATTAGAAGAACAAAGGACAGCCTACCTACCTCTCAGAGAAGAAAGGAATTTGTAGACAAGAAGAATGGAGTACATTATGGAATAGAAAATGGATAATTTTGATTATATTACAAAAGTTTTTGTACAAATAAAACCAATGCAGACAAGATTAGAAAGAAAACAGCAAACTGGGGGAAATCTTTACATCCAAGAGTTCTGATAAAGACCTCATTTCTACAATAATACAGAGAATTGACTCAAATTCATAAGAATATAATCCATTCTCCATTGATAAATAGTCAAAGAATATGAATAGATAATTTTCAGATGAAGAAATTGAAACCATTTCTAGTCATATGAAAAGGCGCTCTATATCACTATTGATCAGAGAAATGCAAGTTAAGGCAATTCTGAGGTACCACTACATACCTCTCAGATTGGCAAAGGTGACAGAAAAAGATAATGATGATTATTGAAAGGTATATCGGAAAACTGGGACACTAATGTATTGTTGCTGGAGTTGTGAATGGATCCAACCATTCTGGAGAGCAATTTGGAACTATGCCCAAAAGGCTATCAAAGTGTGCATACCTTTAGATCAAGCAGTGTCTCTATTTGGTCTGTATCCCAAAGAAATCACAAAGGAGGGAAGGAACCCACATGCGCAAAAAAAAATGTTTGTGGCAGCCCTTTTTATAGTGGCAAGAGAAATCCTTCTCTCTGCTCCTTATACAGAACACTCTTATCTTTTACATGTGTACCTTTGCATTAGTTATTTCACGTATCTGGAATACACTTCCTCTCCCTACTTGGGATCACACTCCCCCTTGAAGATATAGCTCAGGCACTAGTTTCTGAATGAAGTCCTCTCTGAATCTTTTAACAGCTGTAGACCTCTCTCCCAAGCTATCTTATATTTAACTGTCTTGTATATATTTTTTATTTATTCAATTTATATTTATATTGTTCATATTCTATGTATGCTTATTGTCTCCTCCACTAATTCTTAGAATTAGAGACAATTTCATTATTTACTCATATCTCTAGTGGCTAACAGTGCCTGGTGCATCCTGTACACTTTGAATACTTCTTAACTCATTGCTAAATTCCTACAAAGAATAGTACTTTACTCCTACTTTAGTCACTGTTGAACCTCACAGAAAATCATCTTGAACCTCTTTCCCCGCCAAGGAATTTGCTCCCTCAAAGGATGTAAATGATCTCAAATGCCAAATCCTGAGACCTTTTATTAATCCACAACAATTCTGATCTTTCTGCAATTTTTAAACAGTTTTGACAATCTTCTAGATATTTTCCTTTTGTTCTCTCCTGCTCATTTGACTTTTATTTTTCAATTTCAGTTTCCTTTTCTCTATCTTCATACAGCTCTCATTCCCTAAGTTTGTAAGTTCCCCTAGCTCTTCTTTTTTGGACTATTTCTCTAGCTCCATTCTATTTCTTCTTAATCTCAAATACATCTCTTGGTTGAAGGTGTCTCTAAAACTCTTTGCTCAGTTTTAATCTCTGGCACTTTAACTACTGTGCCAACTTACTTGCATATCTTATCATTTACCAAGGTTCTAAATCCTTTACTTCTTCTTCTTCATCGTTTTGATTTCCAATTGATACTACCTACTCCTAATATCTTTTATATTGATACTTTTCTATTCACATGATCATCACCTCACATTCAGTGCTCATAACTAAACCATGTCAATAGTATTAAAAAATGTCAATATTACCAAAGTTAATTTACACTTTAATATTATGCCAATCAAATTGTCAAGGGATTACTATCTATAACTTGTTAAAATAGTAACAAAATTCATTTGGAAAACAAAAGTTCTAGAATATCAAAGAGATAGGCAAAAGGGAGACTAGTACTTCCAGACCTCAAATTATGTTTTAAAGCAGCAGTCATAAAAACTATTTGGTATTGATTAAAGTGGAAAGATAAGATTAATGGAACAAACTTTGCAAGGAAGTATAAGAAACAATGGCGCTTAATTATCCAATATTTGATAAATGAAAAGACAAATTACCTTGGAAACCGTTTCTTATTTGATGAAAACTATTGGAAAAACTGGAAAGTAGTCTGGCAGATTTATGGTGCTTAGACCAGCACCTTACACCATATCCCACAATACATTTTAAAGGGATATGTTAATATTAAGTATTAATATTAAATATTAAAGATAATGTTTAATAATTATGTGACCAATATTATAGTGAAGGCCTTCATTTTCTCTTCCCTAAACTACTTTAATAGCCTCCTAATCAGTTTCTCTCCCCCCAAAACTTATAGTCTCCCATTCAAACTTTAAGCAGTTGCCCAACAAAAGCTTTCCAAGACATAGATCTAATCAAGTCATATTTCTAATTCAAGAATTTCCAGTGGTTTCCAATATCCTCAGCGATGAAATACAAATATGCATGGTGCACAAGTCTTTTACATTATTACATGGATATATAGACAGAAAAATATACAGAAAGACATAACTATAGCTGCCTAGAACCTTATAGAAAAGTTTTTCTAGATATCTGAGTCCATTAAATAGTTGAGGGTTTGCCACTTTAAGAACCAACATTTTTACATTTTAATAATTTCAAAGACACTTTTTCTAAGAATGTGACACACTTTCCTGTCTTCTTAAACACTAAACAAAATTTAACCTTTTCTTGATGACTCAGTATGATTATTATGAGCATCAGTTACTTTGCTCTGATATCATGATTCCCTTAGGATCTATTACGGTGTGCGGTGCTATTTATTCCATAAGCAAAATTGTCCCTGAGTGCCATGCTTTTTAAATTCTTGTGTCTGTTTTCTATAATTTTCTTTTTTCTTACTTACTATTAGGCTGTCATTTAGACATGCCAGCAGTATTTCTTGCTTGTACCAACCCTTCTCTCCCTTCTAATATGTTATTCCTAACTTTACATATTTTGGAAAACAGATAATTAAGCTTGTTAGGACTGTTTGGAAAGCAAAAATAAATATTATTTAAGTGAGGAACAGAAAAAAGCTACCTTATAAAGAATGTGTTTATACTTTGTTAAGTAGATATATAATATATAGTTTTATGGCACAGAGATCTTCTCCCCTCATTCCCTAATTCTTAGTTCCCAACTCTGTTCCAAATAGGAGAGATGCATTTTTACTAATTGCTAAATATGTGGTTTATTGCTTTAGCCGGCAATAGATAAAAAGAGGGATATCATGAAATGCAATACAATGTCCAGGGCAGAATATAAGAAAACAGACAGATTAGTGCCACATAACAGAAAGTTTGGCTCAGCTTGACCAGCTGACCTATTTTGGACTTTCCTGACTTTCTTAGGACAATAAAAATGCTATATTAGTTCAATGTTAAATGGAAGATGAAATTTCTATTTATCCAAGTCTCCAATAAAAGCTATTTCTCAACAGGACTTGCCCTAGCCTTCAGACATGCCTATATTGTAAGTTGTTTTAGAAAATTTTCAATTTGCACCAAAAAGAGCTTTAAGTGATTCTATCCCAATTTGGAAAATTTAAAACTGTAGATTCACAGCTGCCATCTTTTCCTATAATTTCCTCATTAAACCATTTTATGCATTCATTTTATTTGTTCACAAATATGCTCACGTATGAATTCGTGTCTCCTCCCTTTCTAGTGTGAAGTTCCTTTTTTTAAAGGCCTGTCTCCAAGGGCAGGAGTGAAAGGTGTTAGCAGTTATAACCAAGACATTCAAGTATTTATTTCCTTTTATGAACTTGCATTAGTGTCTCCAAATATTCTTGTTCTCTCCCCCCCCCCCCACCCCCCGGAATACCACTTTCCCTCTTTTTTAAGTTTTTAAAAATTTTTTCTTTATTTTATTTTTAATTTATGAAATAAAACATGCACTTCCATAACATAGTAGATTTAAAAACAAAAAAGATGACTGCATGAAACCACAAATCTATTATTTATAATTTGCTACTTCTATTAAATATATAATAGTTATCATGTAACTACAAAGAACCTATGAAAGAAGACATTATCTGCATTCAAAGAACTGTGATAAAGAAGTATATTCAGAAATGATTTCACACACACACAAATGCACATGTGTATTATGTATATATCTTATTTATATATATTGATATATAATATTTATATATGAATATATTTATGTATATAATACACATATATTTATGCTAAATGGGAGCCATCTCTAGGGCAGGAGAGGAGGAAAGAAAAAAAACCTTATACTTTCCCTCTTTTAAAGTACAACCACTCTCAGGATACATAGCTCTAGATCTGGAAGCAAACTCAAATATTATCCATTCCAATGTCCACATTTTACAGAAGAGGAAATAGAAGATCAATGGTTTGCCCAATGTCCTATAGAGATTAAGTGTAATCAATATATAAACATTTATTAAGTGGTCATTACTTTTTAAGCACTGGAGATACAAAAATAAAAATTAAATAGTCTTTTTCTTTGAGGAGATTATATTAAATTTTAATAGTTCAATTCCAATCATTTAAAATTTGTAATATTTGAAGTTGACGCTATTTGATTTTTTCCTCTGTACTTACAGTTTCTCCATGTTAATTGCCAGGTTCCTCACCCTTTTGTAAAAAGAATGAAGTTTAAATTCAGCGATTTTTTTTTTTCTTTAGAAAGCAAATGAAGAATGAGGACTCTCTTCAATATGGTTTCGATTTCTGGTGTGACCAATATATTAATGGAATCATAACATCCCACAGTGGAAATAAAGTTCAAAAATAATCCTGGTTAGCCCCAGATAAAACAACAAATCCCTCAATAACAAGTAAAGGTGATGGTGAAGTGACTCTGTCACAATATAGTTTCCATAATTTCCTGCCCACCTGAAGATAGCAAGGATGAGGATGGAAGCATATCTTAAAAGACAACATAATGTACTGTAATGTACAACATAATAAACTGGATAGTTTCCCACCAAATTTTACTTAGAGAGGCAGTAAGAGATAATTTATAATAGAGTGTTGAAATTTGTAAGACCTGGGTTGGAATTCTACTTCTTAAATTTACTACCTATGTGAATTTAGGCAAAGTCATCCATTTCCTCATCTCTAAATTGAGAATTATAATAATGTTGTTACCTGAATCACAGATTACTGAGAGGATTAGATTAGATTTAAAATGTTTTGCAAACTTGAAGGGTTATTTAAACATCAACTATTATTGATTCCTATTATAACATCTCATTCCCCATTCATGAAGGATTTAGCAAAACTTTGATTCCAAGGAGATCTCTGACAATGATTCTGTTAGAGATTAAAAATATATCTGTGAAATCCATTTAGGTAATCTGGAGTGGGCACCAAAGGGATGAAGTAGAAAAGGAACTAAAGAACATAGCAATATAATATAATGGGAAAGAAGCTTCAATATGAAATCAAAGGACCTGGGATTAAATTCTAATTTTTCCATTTATTAGCTCTGTCACTCCATCTCTCTATTTCTTAATTTTTTCTCTAAAATTAAGAAGTTAGACTAAAAATCCTTCCATGTACCTTCCAGTTCTATAGTTCTTTATATCAATGGGACGTAGCCTTCTCATGTAGAAGATGCCTCTGCCCTTGTGGCTCCTTCCTTTGATTGGTCAGTTCTTCCCAGGACTTCCCTTTTAATGGAGTACTCAAAACAATTATGTTGTTCTTCCAGGGGTAGAGCCAAGATGGCAAAGAGCAGACAGGACTCTCTGTAACCTCCTCTAATCTTCTCTCAAACCAACAGCAGATTAAGCCTCTAACATGGTTTTGAAATCAAAGAATTCACAAATATTTGGAGTCCAACACATTTTTTTCTTTTTTTAAAAATTAATTATAGTTTTTATTTACCAGATATATGCATGGGTAATTTTACAACATTGACAATCGCCAAACCTTTCGTTTCAATTTTTTCCCTCCTTCCCCCCTTCCAGATGGCAGGTTGACCAATACATATTAAATATGTTAAAGTAGAAATTAAATACAATATAGGTATACATGTCCAAACAGTTGTTTTGCTGTACAAAAAGAATTGGATTTTGAAATAGTATACAATTAGCCTGTGAAAGAAATAAAAAATGCAGGCAGACAAAATTAGAGGGATTGGGAATTCGATGTAGTGGTTCATAGTCATCTCCCAGAGGTCTTTTGCTGGGTGTAGCTGGTTCAGTTCATTACTGCTCTATTGGAATTGATTTGGTCCATTTCATTGTTAAAGATGGCCACATCCATCAGAATTGATCATCATATGGTATTGCTGTTGGAAGTATATAATGATCTTCTGGTCTTGCTCATTTCACTCAGCATCAGTTCATGTAAGTCTCTCCAGACCTTTCTGAAATCATCCTGTTGGTCATTTCTTACAGAACAATAATATTCCATAATATTCATGTACCACAATTTATTCAGCCATTCTCCAATTGATGGGAATCCACTTAGTTTCCAGTTTCTGGCCACTACAAAGAGGGCTGCCACAAACATTCTTGCACATTCAGGTCCCTTTCCCTTCTTTGAAATATCTTTGGGATATAAGCCCAGTAGTAACACTGCTGGGCCAAAGGGTATGCACAGTTTGATAACTTTTTGAGTATAGTTCCAAACTGCTCTCCAGAATGGCTGGATGTATTCACAATTCCACCAACAATGTATCAGTGTCCCTGTTTTCCCACATCCCCTCCAACATTGCGCATTATCTTTCCCTGTCATTCTAGCCAATCTGATAGGTGTGTAGTGGTATCATAGAGTTTTCTTAATTTGCATTTCTCTGATTAATAATGACTTGGAGCATCTTTTCATGTGGCTAGAAATGATTTCAATTTCTTCATCTGAGAATTGTCTGATCATATCCTTTGATCATTTATCAATTGGATAATGGCTTGATTTCTTATAAATTAGAATCAACTCTCTATATATTTGTATAACATATTTCTAGAAGAAGATACCTTAGAAGAACTTCAGAACAGGTCTGTTTCAATCAGGCAAAGGGACAGTCTGCCAAACTCAGACCACAGCAACAGGGAAACTGGAGCAAGAAGCTGGAGCAGAGAGTCACAGCATTGTAGCTTCCAGGCACCTGGAAATCTTTTGTGAGTCTCTTAGGCCACTCTGTCCTGGTTGCAAGCAGGTGGTTTGGCAGATTTGCCTTTTATAAAAGACAAATTGTAAACCACTGAGCTCCAGAAGAACATGGGACCTAGACGCCATTACCCAGCACTGGAAATCAATCAGCAGAACTGCCCCAGGGCAAATTAAAGCAGCTGTCTTTCCTTTTCATTGCACAGAACTCAACCTTAAAAAAATAATAATAAAAACAAAAAAGAACTCTCACCATAGACAGCTTTTATATAGAGAGAGAACAGACCTCAGATTTTGAGGTTCCTAAAGGCAAAGCAACTTCAGAAGAAGCCCCAAAGAGAGACATAAACTAGTCCCCATTTCACAAGGCTTTCTTCAAAGATTGCATAAAGCATCTTAAGAGAGAGTTAGAAGAAAAATGGGGAAATGAAATGAGATCATTGTGAAAAGGAATGGAAAAAGAATGTATTGAAGAAAAAATTTAATTAGCCAATTGCAAAAGGAGCTAAAAAAGGTAACTGAAGAAAATAATAAACTAAAAATTAGAATTGAACAAATGGAAGTGAATGACTCACCAAGATTTCAAGAGTCAGTCAAACAAAAACAAAAAGAAAAAATAGAAGAAAATATGAAATATCTCCTAGGAAAAACAACTGATCTGGAAAATAGATCTAGGAGAGACAATTCTTAGATTGTCTAAGGCATCCTGAAAGCCATGAAAAACAAAAACAAAAACAAAAAACCTAGACATTGTCTTACAGGCAATCATAAAAGAAAACTGCCATGATATTTTAGAAGCAAAACGTAAAAATAGCCATTGAAAGAATCCACCAAGTATCTCCTGAAAGAGACCCCAAAATTAAATCCCCAAGGAAAATCATGGCTAAATTTCAGAACTATCATACCAAGGAAAAGATTTTGCAAGCAGCCAGAAAGAAACAATTTAAATACTGAGGAGCCACAGTTAGGATAACCCAGGACCTAGCATCTTACACCTTAAAGGATCAAAGAGCCTGGAATCTGATATTCCAAAAATTACAATCAAGAATAAGCTATCCAGCTAAAAGAAGAATTATCTTTCAGGGAAGAAGGTAGACATTCAATTTTACCTATTTCTAATGAAAAGGCCAAAAGTGAACAAAAAATTTGCTCTAAACACAGAACTCAAGAGAAGTATAAAAAAGGTAAAAAGAAAAGAACTCTTGAAAACTATATTTGTTTTGAGTATACTTAGAGAATGTGGGTATAATTTGATTTTATTATGATAATATGAAAAAGAAACTAGAGTTGGAAAGGGGATAATAATGGAAGAAGAGGAATAAGGAGGTAAAACAAGGGAAATTACATCCCATGATTTTATTTTATTGTTTCTTGATTTCTAATAAAATCATTAATTTTTATTGACAATTCTAATTTTGAAGGAATTATTGTTTTCAGAGAGTTTTTGTATCTCTTTCTCCATATGGACAATTTTGCTTTTCAACGCACTCTTCTCCTCATTTATTTTTTGGTACCTCTTTCACCATTTGGCCTAGGCTGTCTTTTAACTTTTGTGTTTGCTTTACGCTGCTGTTGACTCATTTCATATTTTTTCTCATTTATCTTTCCAATTTTTCTTCTACATCTCATACTTTATTTTGAACATCCTTTTTGAGCTCTTCCATAGCCTAAGACCAATTTATATTTTTCTTAGAAGTTTTGGATGTATGAGTTTTGACTTTATTTTTTCTTCTAAGTGAGATCTTCCTTGTTATTATTGGAATTTTCTAAGTTCAGAATTTTTTCTGTTGTTTTCTTATGTTTTCCAGTCTATTGCTTGATTTTTAACACTTGACTAAAGTGAATGGTTCTGCTTCCAGGTGGAGGGTGAATTGTCCCTTCAAGGTTCAAGGATTTTGTGCTTCTGTTTTTCAGAGATACTTCCAGGGACTTGTAAGCTCTCAGTTCTTTCAAGAAGACATGATTGAAAGGAGGTGTTTACTATTCTCCTCGCCTGTGTTCTCATCTGTGAATGACCGCAACATTTTCTCTTCCCCAGCAGTGTGTGTGGTGAGGAGTCTCTTCTCCACTATGGCCCACAAGCTCTGTTATGCTAGTGCTCTTCCTTGCACTGGGACTGACAGGCAAGACTATGAGCAATATCTGAGAATGAGCAAAGCAACAGAGTTCTACCCCAAAAGAACCAGAAAAGAGATCCTTGCAATTTTCTTCTGTCCAATTATTCAACCCTCTTATAATCTGTGGGCTAAAAGCTTCAAAAACAATCATTATCACTACAAATTCAATGGATCCCAAGACCTGTTCTTGGTTTGATGTGGCCTGGTCTATTCTGAGGCAGCCTGTATCACACTATTTTCCACTCTCACCCAGGTGCTTTTCCATGTTCTAGATATCTTTACTTGGAAAAATCACTCCAGGAATTATTTTATGGCATTATTTTAAGGAGTTCAGAAGAGTTTTAAAGAGAGATCAAGGGAGTCACTGCCTTTTCTTTGCCATCTTGATTATGTGCCCTCCCTTAAATTTAATGTTTTCTCCAGTCTCAAGTTATTGTGTATTTATATTCACTCATCTATACATCATGTCAACCAATAAAATGTAAGTTTCTTAAGAAATGAAACCAAGTTTTTTTTCTTTGCTTGTTCTATTTTTTGTCTTTATTTCCCTAGTTCGTGGCAAGTAGCTATGCACACTGTAGGCATTTGATAACTACTTATAGAATTGAATAAACTAGGAATATTGTGCACAAAAGTAATGAAATGAGAAAATAATTTTTTGAGATAGTGATTAGCCCATTTAGCTGACAAAGGGAGAGTGTATGTTGAAAAGAAGTGGTAAGTGTGGAATGAGTTTATTAACTTAATTCTCCAAATAAACATTTATTCAGCAACTATTCAGTGTAGAACATTTTTCTCAGTATGGAGATATATCATTTTTATAAAATACTAATCTGCCCTCATGAAGCTAAATATTACTTTGTCAGACTCCCACCATATAGACACACCTACAAGAATAGATTAAAAACAAACAAACAAACAGAAGGCATTGTCAAGGATGCACATGTTGCATATCTTATGACACACTGTTATCTTTGCTCATCCCCTTTTATGTAATCTTTACCTCATACCTCTGACAGTTTGTAACACATCCAGTAGACAAGACTGTCCCCAGAGATATATACAACATAAGGCAAGACAAATTGAAATACTCAGAGAAACCCACACAAGTAACCATGATTTATAACATAAGAGAAAGTTAAAAGAATGTCAGTCAAAAAGACATCATTGCCCTTTGTAATGACCATCACGATGTCCATGACATTAACATGCCTGTTTTCTTAATGCAGCCACTTTACTTCTTTTATTGTGGTAATATAGCAAACATGAAAGCAACAACTATAATACACATTACTATATGATATGCAATAGTTCATAGATGGATCAGTTTTAGATTCAGGTAGTCAGGCCCAGTGCTGTGCTATTACCTATGAAAAGTTAAAAGACCTAAAGTCTTGGACTCATATGAAATGAGTCAACAGCAGGGTAAAGCAAACACAAAAGTTAAAAGACAGCCTAGGCCAAGAGGATCTAAAGTCCTCTATCATGTTATTTGAGGATGATTTAAAAAAATAATAATATCTTTTTTCCCTGAATTATGTATACAAATGATTTTTAACATGTTTTTTTTTTTTCATTTTGAGTTCCACATTCTCTTTTCCTCTCCTTACCTCTTCCCTGAAATGCTTAAGCAATTTGGTATAAGATATACATGTGAAATTATGGTAAGCATATTTCCATATTAGTTACATTGTGAAAGAAAATACAGACCAAAATTTTAAAAAATTGAAAAATAATATGCTTCATACTTTGTCAATTCTTTCTCTGGAGGTAGATAGCGTTTTTCATCAAGAGTCCTTTGGAATTGTCTTGGATCACTGTATTGTGGAGAATAGCTAAATTATTCTCAATTAATAATCTAATATTGTTATCAGTGTTTACAGTGTTCTCCTGGTTCTGTATACTCCACTTTGCCTCGCTTCATGTAAGTTTTGGGGGCATTTTAAAACATCCTCCTCATCATTTCTTATAATACTATAATATTCTATTACAAATATATATACTATAACTTGCACAACCATTCCCCAGTTGATGGATATCCAATTAATTTCCAATTCTTCAGTATTACAAAAAAGACCTGCTTAAAAATAAAAATAAAATAAAAAATCTGCTATAAATATTTTTGTGCAAATACATTCTTTCCCCTTTTTAAATCTTTTTAGGATACACACCTAGTAGTGGTATCACTTGCTGGATCAAAGGATATGCAGTTTGAAAGCCCTTTGGCATAGTAGCAGGTTTTTTTTTTTTTTTTTTTTTTTTTTTTTTTTTTTTTTTTTAGGGATTTAGTCAAGTACTGTGTGGGATGAGCAGATTTGGATAGTTTTCAGTCTGCACACTTGGAAGAGATACTTATATCAATAAGATTATTGCAATATAAAGGCATGCAAAACAAAATGTATGTGATTTGAAGTAATGGGCATTGACAACAGGATGAATCATAAATGACTTACAATGTCATAAGAGCAGAGCCTTAAAAAAGGACAGGAATTCAATAGGCAAGGATTGGAAGGAAAGACATCTGAGTCCCAGGGAGTAATAACATAAGCAAAATCACAGAGCCAAGAATATATAGGAGATATTTCGAAAACAGTATGACTGAAGCATCGAGTTAATGGAAAAGAGTAATCTAATATAAACTTGAACACGGAAAAAACTTTAAAAAATAACAACATATTGTAGAAAGATACTGAGCAAAGAATTTGGATTTTATCCTGTAGTAATAAGGAGTCACTGAAGAGATTCAAAAGAAAATACACAGAATCAAAGGATGTTTCTTTCAGTTCCAATTCTGTTATTTATTATCTTCTGGTATGATCACTTAACATATCAGAGACTCATTTTCTTCATGTGTAAAATGAATGGTTTGGACAAGATGATCTCTAAGATCCTAAGGTCCTTGGAAACTCTATAACTTATGACTAGATGATCATAGAGGTTTCTTCTAGTCTAGAAGGTACCCCCCCTCTCTGAGAAGGGACTTGCTCACAGATTCTATAAACCTATGACCTTATGAAAAATTTTGAGCTAGTAAATGATATTGCCAAGGTGGCATTATTATGTAACCTCAAAGAGTCATATCTTCCTCAATGTAAGAATATTAAACCAGGTAACTTCTAAAGTTATGTCCAATTCCAAATCCATAATCTTATAATTACTGTAATTAATCTGCTATTAGAGCCAATAGACTGGAAGAAAGAAGGCCATTTAGGTATAGGCAATCCCCCAAATATAAGCACCCAACACTCTAACATCTTTTATTATGACTAGCCAGTTTGACCTTAGGGATGGATTTAACATGAATTTTCTGGGTCAATGGTAATACCAATAGTTCTTATCTAACACCTGCTTTATTTTCATTCACAAGTTCATATAAACACCATACCCTTCCCTTTTTACTCTATCTTCTATCATTTATTTCTTTGACTTGCTTCTTCCTATCTTTTCTTCTTTGAATGCTTGTCCCATTGCTTTAGGAAAAATTGTCTACTTTTGTTTCCCTATTTATTTCATTTATGAACCCTAAATGACCTTTATCATAAATAATAAGTATAAAACGAGTGCTCATTATATCATAGCATTAAGGAAAAAAGTTTGGAAGTGAAATTAGACATAATAAAGAGCCAGCATTGCCAATCTCTAGTGCTCATAAATCCTCATCATAATCTCAACATGTCATTTTTCTTTAACTAATTAAACTAGCGTTCTCTTCAAGTGCCAGCATTCAATATTGATTTTTAAAATATTTCTTATTAAATCTGTGGATTTTTTTTTTCAATTTCACCTAATTACTACACTACAGCAATGTCTCCTACTTTTTTTTTTTTTTTTTTTTTGGCAAATATACACTATTTTAGTTATTTTCTGAATCTAACTCTAGAACATAATCATCACACATAACATTGTTTCTATAATATATTCTTATTTCTAAATAATCAACTCACTAACTTTTGGGATACAATCTACTAAGTTGAAAACTGTGCATGTTTATGTATACTGTATATGTAAATACAATAAACATAGCATGTCAGGGAATCCCAAAATCCATGACTTTCTCAAAGAACCTCAAACTTCATCCAATCAATAACTAAATAAAAACTCTCTGTATAATATTTCTGACAAACTAACTTATAGTCATGAGAGCCCACCACCTCTCAGAGAATTCAGTGACCCTTTTGGATAGTACACTTATGAAATTATTTCTTATTAATAAGCTACAATATGTCCCTCTGCAACATCCATGAAATGTGAATGGGGTTATGAATATGGGTAAAGGTAGACTAGAAGCTGGACTAATTTGTCCTGTAAAGTGTACTGATATATGTGGACCAAGAGAGTAGTTCCAGAATTATTAGAGAACAGCATATCAAAGGCATATCAATTTTCCTTATAGGCTACTCGGTGACTTTTGTGGCCACAGACTGCACATCCAACCCAACAAAACCACCTTGTAAATGCAGAGCATCACTCATAAGAGAGACTAAAGAAATGACTTACTGCATACCAACCCTTTCAAATTTACTGAAGTCATAATTAACATCTGTGCACTAAAGAGTGTGAATCAGCAGCCCTGTCATTCCTAATAAGTCTGATAAAGAACCATGGCCTTTATATTCTCTGAAAAAGTATTTAGTATGGATCAGAAGAGCATATGTTCATACACTACTCTAAAGAGGGAGTTCCTAAGTGATGGCTATTGAACATGTTTTTGAAATATTTTGAAATATTGATAAAATGTAC
Source organism: Sminthopsis crassicaudata (assembly GCF_048593235.1). NCBI lineage: Eukaryota > Metazoa > Chordata > Mammalia > Dasyuromorphia > Dasyuridae > Sminthopsis > Sminthopsis crassicaudata. The sequence goes on from NC_133617.1 coordinate 434,914,300, forward strand.
TTCCTTTGTAATCCCATGCATTAATTTTGAGCAAGATGCAGACTATATTAGCCTGCTAAAGATGTCTATTACATACAAAATATTAAGAATTTTCTGATTTATCAGTAGATTGTAACTTAAAGGTAATCAAGTGCAGCTCTCTCATATATAGATTGGAAAAATGATGCCCAGGAAGTTTGTTATCTGTTTAAAGTCACACAAGTAGTGAGTGGCAGTGCCAGAATTTTAATTCAAATCTTATTACTCCAAGATCTTTCTATTTCCATGCTAATTCCAAAGGAATCTTTTCAAAATGATCACCAAAATGATGTCAATGTGTTTTCTCTAATTGCTCAGTTACTAAATCTTGTTTCACTGAAATGTTTTTAGAAGCTTCCAAAAGGTGGCGAATTGAGGTATATTTAAACCAATCAGAAAGGTCAGGTTAATTATAAGAATAGTTGTATTCTTAAGTAGTCAACAACTAAAAATCTCTTATTGTCAATTTTTCTTTACATTGGCAAGGCTATGCTAATTAATATCCATAATCGTGATCCTGAAACCTTCCAAGAGCTAGTAATATCTTCTGAGTCATAAAATACTAAACCATATACCAAGTCTGTTTTATTGCATTTTAATTCTTTTAATAAAAGGGCAACTTGGTGGTATATGGATAAAGTGCCAGATCTACAGTTAGGAAGACTCATCTTCCTGAGTTCAATTCTGGCCTCAGAGACTTACTAGCTGTGTGAACTATTTCCCTATCCTTACAATGAACTGGGAAAGGAAGTGGCACTCTAATATCTTTGCCAAGAAAACCACAAGTGTTATGAAGAGTTAGACATGACTAAAAACTCAACAACAACGCAATTCTTTTAAATAGGTAATTCATGCATGATTTAAATGGTGACTCTATATTAAACAATATGTTGATAGAGAATTTTTAACTCCCCAATTTATAAAGTTCCTATTGGTTCTAGTTCTGCTTCTGAACAAGATGGTATTCAAGGCTTGTCATAGTGTATAGCTGGGTAAGGTTCATTGAACTAATTGAAGTCTTCTTAAACTGGAGATGAAGAGCCAAACAATTGCATAAATTTTATGTTAGTTTACTGAGATGATGGAGATTACAAATGATTAAGAGCCAGAAGCAGAAAGTGGTTCCTGGATCTGAAGAAAATCTGACTCAAAACCAGGATCCACCAAACCAGAGTCAGCTATCGAGAAGCAAAGTTGGGAACAGGCTATAGGAATTTGTTGCCTGGTTGAAAAGAAGAGTTGAGGTTTGGCAAAATATGAATTTGGATTTAGAGAACATGTGTTTGAATTTAATCTTTTCTATATAACTACCTGTATGACTTCAGATTTGGATCTGATGGCTTTTAAGCTCCTTTCTAAATCTATCACATTAGGAAGAAAACCTAATATTCTAATTCTAAAAGTTCTAATATTCTAATTAATAAATAAATTTGCATTCATTATCCCTATCCTTTTTGTGAAGTTATAAGCAAATTATATCTCCTCTATGATTTCTTTTGCCAAAATGAATAACAATTGCCTCTTAACCTGACTTTATATGGAAATACTGCCATCTTGTTTTATCAGTGGAAAGAATTTTGAATATGCAGTTAAAAGGTTAAAATACTAGTAGTCCTGCTTATTTTATGCAAGTCATTATACAACCTGGATCCTCATTTTCCTCATCTGCAAAATCCCTAGGTGATTTCTCAGTTCTAAATCCATGATTATTTTAGTTGTCCTCTCAGTTCCTTTAAAGTTATGGTTCCATTCAAATCAAGAAATATTCAGTTCAGGGTACAAATACAACTATGCAATCAAAGTTTACAGAATGTCAGAGTTGAGAATGGGCCATGGAGTTCAACTTATACATGAAAAAGAACCCCTTTTCCAACATCTCCTAAAAGTGTTCAAAATGAAACAATCTTTGTCATCAGGGAGTGATCAACAAATATAGGAAGGATTTCAGGAAAACAGACACATTATTGTTGCTAGAAATTTTGAGCTGATCTAGCCATTATAAAAAGCAATTTAGAGGCAGCTAGGTGGTACAGTAGATAGAGCACCAGCCCTTAAGTTAGGAAGACCTGAGTTCAACTCTGACCTCAGACACTTAACACTTCCTAGCTGTGTGACCCTGAGCAATTGCCTCAGGGAAAAAAAACAATTTGGAACTAATTTCCAACTTCAAATCTATTAAATCTATGATTCTATAACCCTTCCTTGATTTCCTGTCCTGGAGAACAAGAAATAGTTACACTGCATTAACTTTTTTAAAAAAAAGTTTTTTAAAGGAAAAATAATATAAAATCAAAGTGAAATATTCCAGCTACCAAGACAGGAGGTCACATAGGCATGAAGAATAACAGTGGAGAAAAAATGCAGGGAAGAAAGCTAGGACCAGGAAACTATGGCTGGGCTAAGTATGCAAGATAGAGGCCAGTCATAGAAGTGAGCTGAATCAAAAAATCTGGAAAAATGTATATGACTAATGAAAGTGAAATTAGCAGAACCAGAAAGTTGTATACAGCAACAGCAATATTGTATAATGAACAACTGGGAATAATTTAACTATTCTCAGAAATACAATGATCCAAGATAATCTCAAAGGATACAAGAAAGATGCTATCTATCTCTAAAGAAAATAATGATGGAATTTGAAAACAAACTGAAGCATACTTTCATTTCCTTTCTTTCTTCCTCCCTTCCTCCCTTTCTTTTTCCCTCCCTTCTTCCCTTCTTCCTTTTCTTCCTTCCTTCTTTCCTTTCTTTTTTCCTTCATTCTTTCTCTCTTTTTTCCTTTTTTGATTTACTTTTCTTCAACAGAAAGACTAGTAATGAAATGCTTTAAATGATTACATATGTATAATTTGTATCAGATATTTTACCGTCTCAGGGCAAAGTGGAAGAGAAGGAAGAGACAGAATATGGAATTCAATTATTTTTTTAAAATGTTAAAAATTATTTTTACATGTAATTGGGAAAACATTTTAATAGGGAAGCTAAATTCCTCAGGGAGTCAAGATGTAAACCTGGCTAGAATTTCAGAGAGCTTACTAAACTCATCCCTTGAGGCAAGAATTATTTGCTCAAGTTTGAGTCACCATCACCTATTATAATACTTTGCACATGGTTGACACTAAATATTTTAATTGAATTGGAGATATAGTTAGAGAACAGAAATCAGAATAGCAGTAAGGAACCATGGACTCAAAGTAAGGCAATGGAATAAAAACCAAGCAAGCAGTCTTAAAAACAGATGTGAGGAACTAGCAACAATGAGACCCTGAAACCAAAGTAACAAGAATAACTACCATTAAAAGAGTGCTTTAAGGCTATCAAAATGTTTTGCAAATATTACCTTCTTTTATACTCACAAAACCTGTAGGAGATGTGCAATCCCTATTTTACAGATAAGGAAACTGAGACGAAAGAGATTGTGATTTGTTCAAGGCCACATAGGCATTAAATGTCTGAGATCATATTTGAATTCTGGAAGTCCTGAATTCGAGGAATTTCCAACTTGAAACTGGAACAGTTTCAATATTCACCATTGTACTACCTATCTCCAGTGGGAAATCTCTTATTCCCAGTAAATGGTCACTTAGACAAATGATACCATGGATATAGTAAAAAGGTTAATCCATTGTACTACCTACCTGTCTCCAATAGGAAGTCTCTTGTTCCCAGTAAATGGTCACTTAGACAAATGATACCATGTTAATGTAGTTGCTAGAAGGGACAGAGGAGTATCAGAGATAACAGAATATGATTCATGTTTCTGACAAACATTACATAAATTATACACATGAATATTTGTATGTGTATATGTATATATGTATATATATCTGTATATACATATGTATGTATATGTGTATATGTGTGTTGCATAGTCAAGTAGAAATGGGAACTCTATAGGAAAGTCCATAAATGAAAAGAAATCATGCTTTCTGCTTCCTTATCTAACTAACTCTAGTTCCCTAGAAGGCATAGAGAATATAGGAATAGAAGGTCAAGGTATAAAAAAAAAAATGATTTACTTTTTGACATCTTGTTATGATGAGTCAGCTTTTTGTATTTCTGAGAAAGTAGAATTTTTATTAAGACTGCCAGGCACTCCAGCAATAATTTCCAGATGACACAATCCTTGTTAATATCATCCTACTCTGTAGTGTTTAATATTTTTCTCCTTGATGGTTGTAATTTGGCAATATGCATGCAGTTTATATTTTAGGACAGAAGGGCCTTTACTGAATTATTATGTAAATATCATTACTTGTTCTTTGCTGGTCTTTAGGAGATACACAACATGTTTTCTAAACTGAAAAAAATTTCTAAAATGATCAGAAATTAATGTGCACTAACTTGTTTTATGACTCTATTAGTTATATCCTAAGATAAGAAAAAAATTTTCAGGAGTTAGAATGTCCCCAAAGTTCAGTTCACAAGAATGGGATCTAACCCATTGAGGTTCTTCTTCAATCTCTCTAAACGATACAAAGGTTGAGAAAATATGAACTCATGATTGTGATAAAATCAAGAATGAAAAAATAGTCCTGTTTTTCTGATTTACAAATTAATATAACTTATCATCTTAGATAATTACCTATAGCACTGAGAGGTTTAACTCAGTAGGGTCACAGAACCAATTTGCATGAAAGGCAAAACATGAACTCTGTCTTTTTGACTCTAAGGCCAATTCTCTCTCTCTTCCTCCATGCTACCTCTCAGCAAATGGGACAATAACTTTATATGGCATGGACTCCAGGCCCTTAATTATCACTGACTCCCTCCTCTGGAACCTCCATCCTTCCTAAAACATACCAGTTCAAATTTAATGCCATCTTTCCTCTTGAAATCCAACAGCATTTATTATCTTGTTATTACATATTTTAACCGTTAACATATACTTCCTTGTCCCATTTGCTGAGAAGTAGCATGGAGGAAGAGATAGAGAATTGGACTTAGAGTCAAAAAGACCAGAGTTCATGTTTTGCCTTTCATATAATTGGTACTGTGACCTGCTGAATTAAACTTCTCAGTCCTATAGGTAACTCTTTAAGATGATAAGTTGTATTAGGAGAGGAAATTTTTCACTGAAGACTGCCTATACCAATGAAATCACTAGCCATTATCTTGGTTAGCTAACATTCATGTATGGATGTCTTTTCTCTCCCTAGAAAACTCCCTAAAGATAAAAAGCATATCTTGGATTTCTTTTCTCCCCCATGGTGCCTATACTATTGCTATATTATATAATATGGGATAAATAAGATTTTAATGATTTGTTCATTAACAAATTTTTAAACATATTTATATGTGCATATATATACATATATATATGTGTGTATGTATAGATAGATAGATAGATAGATAGATAGATCCAGCTCTCTTGATTGTTTATACTAATAAGGAAAATAAAGACTGAAAATAACAGTTAATCTAAAAGTCTTCTCAGTTTGACTTTGCAAATGCATTATATATGATTTTATTTCCATCAAATTTACCATCTTAATTATGCTTGAATTGAACTGTTAAAATAAATGTATGTTCACTGAACATAAACCATTTGTACAGTGTGCCAGGTGGCATGGTGGAAAAAATCCTGGGATTAAAGAAAATTGGATAATTGACCAAGCAAGGAAGTGATTGCTATATTAAAAAAAACATTCCAAGGTCCAAACCTGTTGATCCTCTGCAGTTGTACAAACCTAAGGCCAAGAAACAAGGATTTTTCTTTACTATACTCTCTAGTCTTGGAGGCACCATATCTGGGGGTGTAGAGGAGTCAGCATTACTGGGAATATGGAGGACTCTTCCATTGGAGGGGCTTTGAATATTTCTGCCAAATGGCTGAATGGTTAAATGATGAGGATTGTAAATGAGAATCATCTGTCAATCGTAGGCGGGCATCAATTCCATCTGTTGTGTCAGAAACTGAGAGAGTCTTTGGAAATGGCATTAAGTGAAATGTGAGATCTGTGATAGAGAAAGAAGCTCCAGAATGTCAAAGCTGGAAGGAATTTCAGAGTTCTGGTTCAACTCCCAAATTTCACAGATGAGGAAATAGATCTAGGGAGAGTAAAGGATTTACTCAAGGTTACACTGTTAGTAATAAACAGTTACAAGAATTCTTGTCTCCCAACTCCTTTCCCTATGTTCTTTCTAATAGATCCATTATGTCTTTCATTAGAGGGACTCTGATTTATCCTTGGCCTTTTCATTATCAAAGGGAACTCTCCAGTCAGCCACAAAAATACATATTTACCCTGTGAAAATTTCCTATATGAAAGACATGTATGTGGGAGGAATATGTGGTGCTTAATAAATGAAGCATAGGACCATAAATCTAAAATTGAAAGGGATCTCACAGGCCATATAAGGCTTTATCCTCTTCATTTTATAAGTTGAGGAAACTGAGGCTCAAGGAAGTAAAATAGTTTGCCCAAGATCATACAGAAAGAAGACATCAGAGATATAATTTGAGTCTAATTCCTCTGACTACAGAACCCAATGAAAATGGTAATATGGGTGACAGTTGAATAAATGACATACTACTGAGAGAGGAAATTCTGATTTAATCTGTATGCTTAGCTCTTACTAAATTCCATTGCTAAATATTACCTCCCCAAACGTAGCAGCCATACAACCATAGTCTTTCTCTGCCCTTGTCCCTCTACCTTCTTATATCTTGCTGAAGCAACCTTCTTAATCCTCAATTTTTTCTCCCATAAAATAAGAAAGTTGGGAAAGCTCATAAATAAGTTTTAGCTGTAGATAAATGATAAAGTAACCACTGGACTTAGAAAATATAAGTTCAAATATTACCCTGCTATTTATCTAATGATTTTAATTATTTCATCTCTCTGGATCTCTGTTTCCTCATCTGTAAAATGAGATAAAACTATGTTAGTCTCCTGCTCCAAAAGTACCAGTGTCTCTCTATTGCCAACAGGATAGAACACAAATTTCTGGTTCATTATAATATAATTTCAACCTAACTTTTCGGGCTGATACATACCATTTCTCTCCATGCTCATTATATTCCAGGCCAACTGGCCTACTTGGTATTTCCCTCTCTGCATGTGCTTTTGCACAGACTGTTCTATAACCACCCCCTTACCTGGAACACTTTCCTTCCTCATTTCCAACTCTTAGAATCCTTTGCTCCCTTAGAAGTTTAGCTCAAATGTTTTAAGATTCTCAAAGTTTAGAGAATTGTGGGACAGTTGTGTTAGTGTATTCACTATGCAGATAGTCATAGGTATTACATTTCTCTGAGAAAGAAAACTGTTCCTTTAATAATCTCTACTTTTTCTGATACAGAGGGTCGTCACTAAGCATTTAGGAAGTGATTATTGTGTATCAAGCACTGGGCTAAAGTGAAGATACAAAGAAAGGATAACATGGTTCTGCCCTCGAGGGACTCTTATAATGGGAAGACACCTCAGAAATAATTATGTATCTATTAGATACATAACAGAAT